>NC_057720.1:46660023-46727256 GCF_004010195.1 Chiloscyllium plagiosum | reverse complement strand
TCATGTTGCGGCTGTACAGGACATTGGTTAGGCCACTGTTGAAATATTGTGTGCAATTCTGGTCTCCTTCCTATCGGAAAGATGTTGTGAAACTTGAAAGTGTTCAGAAAAGATTTACAAGGATGTTGCCAGGGTTGGAGGATTTGAGCTATAGGGAGAGGCTTAACAGGCTGGGGCTGTTTTGCCTGGAGCGTCATAGGCTGAGGGGTGACCTTATAAAGGTTTACAAAATTATGAGGGGCATGGATAGGACAAATAGATAAAGTCTTTTCCCGGGGTGGGGGAGTCCAGAACTAGAGGGCATAGGTTTTAGGGTGAGAGGGGAAAGATATAAAAGAGACCTACGTGGCAACTTCTTCACAGAGGGTGGTACGAGTATGGAATGAGCTGCCAGAGGAAGTGGTGGAGGCTGGTACAATTGCAACATTTAAGAGGCATTTGGATGGGTATTTGAATAGGAAGGGTTTGGAGGGATATGGGCAGTGTGCTGGCAGGTGGGACTAGATTGGGTTGGGATATCTGGTCGGCATGGACGGGTTGGACCGAAGGGTCTGTTTCCATGTTGTACATCTCTATGACTCTATGACTCTAAATGTTAGACTTGGGTTTGTGGAGACAAAGGAAGTCTTTCTGGCAGAAATATGACAAAAAAGAACCAGATTTTTAGAACAGTGTTTAATCCCACAAAGATCACATTAGGGAGTCTCATGTGGAAAGATGAAGAATTAGAAAGAATGTAGTTTCTTTGTGAATTTGCACTATGTAGTGACAGGCATTGGAATTGCTGCTGTTGGAGGTCCCACAGTGAAGTCCATCTCTACAGGGAAAAAGGGCAGTCTAGTAATAAAGAGTAGCATGGATATCAATACAGTCTCAAGTCTGTCCCAAAACTGGAAGGATTAATAAACAAACATATCATCACATCCTAATACTGAGGACATTACATTTCTTAGATTTTTTGTTGAACCTGTTTATAGCAGTTGAAAGGAGGAATCAAGGTACTATGATAACTATTGATTTTTTAAAATGCAAAAACATCTATATTTTCTTCTTTCCCTTTTTACAATGCTGCCCTTGGTCATTAAAAGGATAAATATCAGTCACCAACTACTATATCAATTCATGCACTTGCGCACACTGACATGAGGTAGCTCACTAATTTCTGGACATTTTGGTCAGATTAATCATCTCACACAAGTAGCTTTTGTATGGATTACCATTTTACATCTGAGGAGGTAATTTTGCAGATAAATTCAGGGACCACCAAAGTTACAATCCTTAACTTCTATTGAACTGATTGAATTCAATCACAGGATTGAAACTAATAGAGGATTTGAGAGAGGGACAAGTTAGTGCCATTCATCAGTTAACTTAGTTTTGAATTGTTTATTTTTATTTGCTCGCTCAATTCTGTGCTCATAAATAAACATACTTGAATCTCCTGTCATTTGCAATTATATATCAAAGAACATTATATTTCTTCAGGTGCCAGGAGAAGGGGAAAGTAGAGCTGGTTGTACAGTTTCACTGTGACACTTGTATTACATCCTGAGCCAACTACCCTGAAGGTGACAAGTACCATCACAGATATATCCATCCAGGGAAGACATGGCTTTGTTTGGGAATACTCAGTAAATTATTGAGCATAAGTGAGATGTAATAGTTCACCTGTAATTGCAGCTTATGTAGTCCACAGGTCAAGTGATCTTGAGGATCCCTTCTGCTGCTTTTAAAGGGATCCAAAGTTCTTGCAGTCTGCTGATGAATTTTGTTTGGTAATTGATTGCAATGCTTTGAGGAATAATTTATCGGCATGTCACATAGCCTGAAGAGTATGTGGTATCAAGGAGGAGATAACAACATGCAGCTCCCAGTCACTGCTTAAATACCTGACCAGGCTGCAAACTACCATGAAAAATCTGATTTCTCTAGAAGTCTTTGTCACACAATGTCCCTTGACTATTGAACTCAACTTTGCTTTTCTATTGAATGTTTTAATACTGCTATGAAGATGTTCCTGCTAATTCTTTCAATCTGGACCATGCTTTCTCATCATAATGGGGAACTTGATTAAGACAGTTACATTGCAGAGCTTTGTAAACTTCATTTGCAGCCAATCACCCCTCCACAAACATATCAAAATAATCCACACTGTAGAAATGGCCCTGAACATTCCTAATTTCTACAGAATTCAGACAGTTCTCATTAACACTTAAAAATGTTTTTCATAGCAGGTCAGCTGTAATACTGGCTATATAAACAATCAAAAGTTACATTAGAATTCAAATTTATTGATAAAATATGATGAAATTATCTGTTCATATTACAGAGAAAGATTAAGATGTGTTTAGCTACATAGTATTTATTTCCACAAGCTTCTAATTAAATATTTCTTGGCACAAGATAACTCACCCAAAAAAAAACATGTTATTGCAACACGGATATTTTATATCCCCACCATATAAGTTACAGTTACACCATTAGTTCATGTGTTGAGTCTGTTATAGGGAACTGTAATTCTTCAAGCCGTTAACTTGATGCCTATTCATTGTCATAATGAAAGTCATACTTGTGCAATATTTTGAGAAAGCTTTGATATGGTACAAGGAATTGTATAACTCTGCTCTGCAGCACCACCCATAAGGTAGAATGACACATCAGCAGATGCCAATATCCTCAAAGTGATTCATGCAATTTAAATAGTACTTTAGTCATCTAAGACAACTTTGCAAATGATCAGGTCAAGCATGTAATGGTTGCTGGATTCTTAATTTTGAAACTGGCTTAAAATAACAAGTAGCCCATAGACACTTGAGTTGTTAGAAATATGTAAGTGAGCAGTGTTCAGTTACTGTGTGATCATAAATGGAACTTGGATGAAAATATTATATGAGTATACCATCCATCAGTCTGTTTGAAAGGTAAGACTGCTACCAGTCGTGCTTCAAGTTTCATTCTGCACTAACGTATAATGCTATTAAAACTGCCATTCCTGACAGATTTAGGATATTATCATTAAGAGTCAGGATTCTGACATGTTTGAAGTCTAAAGAGAATTGGCCTCTATATAAAATCAATAATAATTGTTAGGAAGAACAGATATTGAAAAGTTATTATATTAGTACACAATAACAATCCAATTCTAACCCTTAATCATCGTACAGAACATAGAAACTGGAGGAGACAATTCAGTGCCTTGTGCTTGAGTAATCAATTAGATCATGGTTGATCCATACCTCAGCTCCATTTAACTGCCTTTGATCTTTATCCCCTGATAGCCTTACCTAAAAAGTATGTCGATCTCAGACTGAGAGTTTCCATTAAGCCAGCAACTGCAGCCTTTCAGGAGATGGGGAATGGGGGAGGAGGGGTTTGTAGTTGAGATATTTTGGATTTCTGATACCTTTTTGGGGTGACAGAAAAAATATTTCCTATTTTCGCTCAGAAATGTTTAACTAAATTATCAGATTGATAATTACAAGATTCGTTTGGACTCCCTCAGCATTGGAAATAGTTGCATCTATTATATAGAGGTCAATTGTGGGTGGCACGGTGGCACAGTTGTTAGCACTGCTGCCTCACAGCGCCAGAGACCCGGTTCAATTCCCGCCTCAGGCGACTGTCTGTGTGGAGTTTGCACGTTCTCCCCGTGTCTGCGTGGGTTTCCTCCAGGTGCTCTGGTTTCCTCCCACAGTCCAAAGATGTGCAGGTCAGGTGAATTGGCCATGCTAAATTGCCCGTAGTGTTAGGTAAGGGGTAAATGTAGGGGTATGGGTAGGTTACGCTTCGGCGGGTCGGTGTGGATTTGTTGGGCCGAAGGGCCTGTTTCCACACTGTAATGTAATCTAAATATCCTATTGAATCCCTTTTGGATTGTAAACACCTGAATTAGATTGCCTCTAAAATATTCTAAATTCAAGGGAAAGGAAACAAAATTTATGCAACCTGTCCTTATTGTTTGACCATTTAAACATGGTATAATTCTGGCAAATTATGCTATTTTTCCCCATGATTCTCTGCACTGGTCAATATGAAGGAGAGTCATCCACATAACGTCAAGTGAAAGTTTTCTAAAACAAAATGTAATGTCCCTTCATATTTACCTTTCTATTTTACCCCGTTAATATCAGGGTCAACATTGCTTTAGCTTTTTGAATAATGGTTTTTACGTGTGCAATAGTTTTCTTAGTGATTTATATGCTTAAGCACACAAATTCCATTGCTGCTACAGTTCCTCTTCTCTCACTAATCAGAAAACATTTTAATTTGTGTTTTATGGATCCAAAGTGAATGGCTTCCCATGTCTCTGCATTAGAATCTATCTGCTGATCTGCATTCCTTTGTAACTTTCTGCTTCCAGCTACATAATTTCCTATGATTCTGACTAAGTGCCATCTGTAAACCTGGAAATGCAACTTTTTATTCTTTTCTGAACTTCATGATAAAAAGACATCGTGAAAATATGAGACAAAAAAAGAGATCTCTGGTGAACGTGCCTTGTCTCAAGCCATTAATGAAATAATATTCCCTTTATTTCTATTCTCCACATTCCAACCAATAGCCAACCCATGCCACAAGTTTGCCTCAAATCCATGTGCCTTTATCTTTGCTTAAATGTCAGCATAAAACCTTACTAAAGGCCATAAAAATTATATAGTCCACAACCAAATGTATTCCGTTATTTACTATATTAATTGAAATGATTTATTCATCCCAAATCTGTGTAGATTATCTTTAACTACCTCACATTTGTCTGAGCACTTGGATATAGGTGGGTCATCTTGAGTTTCTTCTGACAGCTTGCAATCTTCAACGGTTTGATGAACTATTGGAAAATTGCATTCAATTTCAATATTTGTTTGTTTCACTGTGGTGTTTTTATATTAGTTTATATCTCTTAAAGATCGCCAATTATACTCAAGTAGTAAGCAAAGACTTTCCTATCACTGAATTGTATTTGCAGATACATTCTATTTTGTTCAAAAAGCACACAATCCATGTGATATTTTATAAATCCCTACTTTAAAAATAGAACCAGTCTGACACAAGATTGGAATACATGCAGACTCTAACTTCACACCTTTAATGCATTGTCTGAGCTGAGATGTCACCTTTTTATATAAAATCTTAAGTTATCGCAGGAATGTAACTTGAAAGAAGTTTTGGGATTTACATATTAATGAATCAAAACCTGAAATTCATTCTAAAAGATGAAAACTTAACAGTAATCTAGGTATGTTCAATATATCACATCAGAATTCTAGTTGCAGCACTAGCAGATTTCAACTATAAAAACTGAAAGAACTGCAGATGCAGGAAATCAAAAATCAGAAACAGAAACAGAAATTGCTGGAAAGAGTCAGCAGGTCTGGCAGTATCTGTGGAGAGAAATCAGAGTTAATGTTTTGGGTTCAGTCACCGTTCCTTAGTTCTGCTTTTCTTTCAAACTTCTACCACATTATTTTACAACTAGTGTTCTGTCCTATTCAGCAGTTAGGTAGATGTGATTCATAAAAATAAATACTAATGGGACAATTGTTTTGGAATTCATTAAATGCAACAGCAACTTGAAAAATAGCTAAGTCATTTTTATAAAAGGGCTGAAATTGAATGCAAGGCTTGTTGCATTTGGGCGGCACAGTGGCTCAGTGGTTAGCACTACTGACTCACAACTCCAGACACCCAGGTTCAATTCAAGCCTCAGGCAACTGTTTGTGTGGATCTTGTACATTCTCCTCATGTCTGTGTGGGTTTCCTCCCACAGTCCAAAAATGTACAGGTTAGGTGATTTTGCCATGCTAAATTGCCCATAGTGTTCAGGGATGTGTAGATCAGGGTGAATGTGAAATAATAGGGTAGAGGAATCGGGTGGGATACTCTTTGGAGGGTTGGTGTGGACTTGTTGGGCCAAGTGACCTGTGTCCACACTGTAGGAATTCTATGATTTACATTTAAAGTACAATAAGTATGGAGATATATTTCTAGGGAAGCAATTCCAACAGATTTAACAAAACAGAGAGCAATAATTTTAAATAATCTTGAGATTATGGAGACCAGGATAAATCAAGCAAATTTAAATAGAATTCCGTGAGGATGTCACCAAAGTGGTGGATAATGTTCATTTAATGGATCTTTACTATCATGTTTTATTGCAACCTCATATGTTAAGTCTAACTGGAATCAATCATTCATAGAACTTCTTAGCTCACCATCTAATATTCTCACAAAATGGCTTGTCATGTAACAGGACTGAAATTACGTTGTAATTCCACACTGCTCAGTTCCCTTTCTAAATTAAATGAGGAGGCAATATCTCCCTTTGCAAGAGAGTACATGCTGAGACAGTCAAGTTTGTGCACTAAATGGTGGATGTAACTGAAGAAAGAAATGGACAAAATGGACAAAGAAACAATTCTCTGAATGGACATTTCTATAATGAATAACTATGTTTTCAGCAACTCACATTAATGAGATTTTTATTTGCTTCCAACATATTTGACAAGGACATTCAGGAGTCAAACTGACATTAGTGTGAAACTTTATAGAGTTCTACTATGATTCATATTGGAAAGAGGCCATTGATTTCAATCTGCCTATTGCCAGTCCTTTGAAAGATTTATCAAATTAGCCCCTTGTCTTTTTTTTTTATTTTCCTCCAAAACCTTCCTGTTCAAATTTCCTTTTGATCATTATTATTGAATGTGCTTCTATCACCTTTTCAGGTAAATGTTTGGCCATGTTTAAAATGTCTCCTTACTTTGCCTCTGCGTCTTTTGGTAATCATCTTGAATTTGGGGTCCACCAGTTATTGATCTTTCTGCTAGTAGGAACATATTTTATTTAATACTCTTATCAAAAGCATTGATGATTTTGAACACCTCTATCAAAATCTCCTCTTAAACGTATTTTTACTAAGGAGAAAATCCAGTTTCTCCAGTCTTTCCAGTTAACTGAAGTTCTTTATTCCTGGTACCATTCTAATAAATTTTATCTTCACATATTTGACGTCCTTCCTAAAGTGTTGTGCTACGAGTCGAACACAAAAACTAGCTGAGGTATAGTCAATGCATACTAAATATGTAAGATAGTATTGTTTTTGTAATCGGTGGGTGCAAAATTGGACTCTGTAGGTGCTTCACATGCCTTGAAGCAAGAATTGGTGCTGCCTTCATGTGGCATCTCTCCACTTTATGATTTGTCATGTAGGTGTGCTGTGAATGTGCTGCAAGGACCAGGAGTAGTGTTACTATACCAAATAAATGTTGTGGCTTATTTGATGTTACTTTCAGAAACCTTTTTGTTGTATGTGCCATGTATATCCGTGCTGATTGATTCCAGCTAAACAGGCATTTAACAATATCAAAGCATCTTTTTCAGCCCCCAACAAACAGTGATATTTAAAGGGTCAGATGCTAAATTTTAGATGGCATCTTGTTGGCATATTTATGCCTAGATTGTGCTTGTCAAAGTACTGTGGTGTATTATGCAAGGAGAACTGATGTTTGAAAGCAGAAAAAATTCAGGAATTGGAGACAGATGTATGTGAGTTGTGGATACAGTGCTCCCTTGGTCTGTAACATGACCAGGAAGTGGCACATAGACTTCAGGGATACGAAACTCTGGAAAGAGGAGCGCTTTCCACAGAAAGCCCTACTCAGCAATGATTTCCCAGGAGCAATTTTTCCAATACGACTTGACCTAGGAGAAAGGTTTGACAAGGAGGTTACCAATGAGCTTGCCACCTCTGAAATCCAACCTTTAAAACATTACACTAGGGTGGAAACGAAGCTGCTAGTAACTCTGAAAATCACAATGGAGTTGAACATTTATTTACCCACGTTTTCCCAGGGGTGCTATGAGTGACATCTTAAATGTTTTTCAAAATGTTACATATTGGAGCATTCTGATGGGCGTGTAGGCCATTTATTCCAGAAAATGAAAGAACATCACCTTCACCTTCAGTAGGGACAAGCCAGATAAGAGGGTAGGGAGGGCTTTGGCAGGATTTTCTGGTGATACAGGGAACCAATGACTGTATTTAGCTGGACTCCGAATGTCAAAAGGGAAAAGTTTAGGACCTGCACAAACTTGCATTCTGTAAATGTTATAGTTAGTGTTCAAACCTTCCTAATACATTCCTAATATCAGTGGTTGCACATTATCCTGGCAACAGCCATTAACTCTGCACCAGTCTCTGGGTTGCCACAGAGAATCAGACACTGGCTTCACAGGGGGCAAATGACTCCCACTACGAGGGGAGCAGAAACAACATAGAACAGAAAATTGACCTCACCCAAGCAATGGTTCTGCTGCCTTGATTGATCAGGGAAGCCTTCAATACTTAATAGAGTGAGTTTCAAAGTTCCTGGCAGTCTTCCACATTCTTTGTAACATTGCAACTATGCAATGACAAGAACCCAGAAACTATCAAGGAAGGAGGAGGACAAAAGAGGAGAAAGAAAAGAGCAGGAATATCAGGCAAAGAAGATGCTCCCTCAATGCATTTACATCATAAGTGTTGTCCATAAGCACTTACTCAGACTCTGCTTTCAGTAAAGTCACAGTGGAAGTTCAATGTAAAGTGGATGTTGAAGTCCAAAGTGAAGCCATGTTATAGCTGAACTGGGTTACAACTGAAATTCTTCGTTTTTCTGAACGGTCTGCCCCATGATGCAATCACTTCTGTGCTTCAAAACTTTAGGTGGTCATGGTTTTTAGGTTTTTAATCCATGGCTTGCATTTTATCCTATCAGATTATCACACACCTTCTTCATCCTGCTGATTAAATAAGTGAAGGGATGTTTGCGGGGCATTTGTACACTGATGGACTCAAGTTGAACAGCAATCTCTTGGGTATTAGTGAGACAAACAATTGGCCAATGTATCACATTCCAGAAAAGATCAGTTGCATTTCCAGCACCATTGCAAACTTTTAAACTCAGATTCAATCTTAAAGTCTCATCAGATTACAGCCATACAGCATGCTTGGTCTTACCACTATAGGTTCTGAGCATGATTATTTCTGACCACAAAGTGATAATTGCTGATTGATGGAATGTCCAGGAGGAGAACAAAGGCTGCAGATAAATTTGGAATCCAAGAATCCCCCACACTATAAATGAATTTGTCATTTATTGATCTGCATTATAGTGGACATCCACTGTACTTTCCTTGACCATGAAGAAACCACCATTCCCTACAACTATTACCTACAAAGACATCACTTATGGCATTCCTTGGTCCACCATCTAACAATAGAAGCTCTCCAAATACTTTTTCATTAAAGTTTGTAATCATTTTCCTCAACAAAAACGAAACATTCACCCTTGTGAATTCCCTTCTTACAGGAGTTTTCCTGCCTGCTCTCCATAACCTTTCAACTCATTACTAATTAAAAATCTGTCTGTCTCCTCTTTTAAACTACTCAATGGCCCTGCATCCATCACAGTCTGGGGTAGTGAATTCCACAGATTCACGAATAGTTGAGAGAAGTTATTTCTCCTCATCTCTTTGATAACTGCTACCCCTTATGCTCAATCTATGACCTCTCATTCCAGGTTGCTCTGTCTATGTCTAGTTGCCAAAATCCTTTAACATCGTATACTTCAATTAGATCTGCTCTTATTCTTCTAAACTCATAGGCCTAAACTGCTCAGTCTGTCTTCATAAAACAAAATCCTTACCTCTGAAATCAATCTAGTAAACCTTGTTTGAATTACCTCCAATACAACATAAAATTTACTTTTACACTCTTCCTTTAGCAATAAATGTCAAAATTCCATTTGCTTCCCTTATTCCCTGATATACCTGTAAATTATTTTACTCCAATTCGTGTATGAAGACACCGAGGTCCCAGTGCACTGAAGTATTCTGAAGTTTATCTCCATTTGGATCAGACGTTGCCTTTAGATTCTGCCAAACAAAGTAGATAACCTTGCACTTACCCACTTTAAACTTCATCTGCCAAATTTTGGCTCAGCCACCTAACCTATCCATTTAGAATCATGAAGTCATAGAGTCATACAGCATGGAAATAGAACCTTCGATCCAACTCATCTGCACCATACAAACATCCCAAGCTGACATAGCCCCATTTGCCACCATTTGACCCATTCCTATTCATATACCCATCCAGATGTTTTATAAATGTTGTAATTGTTCCAGCCTCCACCACTCCCTCTGGCAGCTCATTCCATACATGTACCACCCTAATCGTCAAAATGTTACCCCTCAGGTTCCTTTTAAATCTTTCCCCTCTCAACTTAAAACCATGTTCTCTAGATATGGACTCTCCCACCCTGGGAAAACAACTTTGGCTATTCACCCTATCCATGTCCTCCACAATTTTATAAAAGTCAGTCTCCAATACTCCAGGGAAAAAAAGCCCCAGCCTATTAAGCCTTTCACCATAGCTCAAACCCTCCAGTGCTGGCAACATCCTTGTAAATTTATTTCCCCTCAAGTTTCACAACATCCTTCCGAAAGAAGACCCACTTTCAAGGAATTGTGCACCTGCGCCTTTAAGTCTCTTTGCTCAGCAACAGTTCCCAGGGCCCTACCATTAGCTGGTATAAATACCGCATTGGTTTGTCTTACCAAAATGCAACACTTCACATTTATCTAAATTAAACTTCATCTGCCACTCATTGGCCCCTTGATCAATCTGATCAAAGTCCTGTTGTACTCTGAGATAATCTTCTTCACTGTCCACTACACCATCTATCTCGGTGTCATCAGCAAACTTACTAACTATATCATACATTGACATCCAAATCATTTATGTAAATAATGAAGTGCAGTAGATCCAGCGCTGTTCCTTGTGGCACAAAACTGGTCACAGGACTCCAGCCCGCAAAACAACCCTCCACCACCACCCTTTGTCTCCTACCTTCAAGCCCATTTTGTATCCAATTGGCTAGATCATCCAGATCCCAAATGAATTAACCTTATGAACCAGTCTACCATGTGGAACCTTGTTCCAAATTTGCTGATGTCTATGCAGATAATGTCTACCACTCTGCTTTCAACAATCTTCAGTGTCACTTCCTCAAAAAACTCAATCAAGTTTGTGAGACACAATTTCTGATGTACAAAGCCATATTAACTATCCCTAGTCAGTCCTTGCCTTTCTAAATGCATATAAATCCTGCCACTCAGAATTGGCTCCAACAACTTAGCCACAACTGATGTAAGGTTCACTGGTCTATAGTTCTCTGGCTTTTCCTTAAGCCTTTCTTAAATAATGGCACTACATTAGCCAATCTCCAGTCTTCTGACACCTCAATCATGGCTATCAATGATACCTAATGGCAAATTTTTTATTTCTTCATAGCAACTTACTTTACCGCCCATTTTACTGTCATCTGCACATCTGCACATTCTAAATAGTTGGGGTCCAAGGACCGAGCTTTCTGATAGCTCACTAGTTACACCTTGCCAACCAGAAAGTGATCCATTTATCCCAACTGTCTGCTTTCTGTTGGTCAATCCCCCATCCAAGCTACTCTCACCCCATGTGATCTTATATTATGCGTTAACCTTTTGTACAGCAGCTTATCAAATGTATTCTGGAATTCCAGATATATTATATCTATAAAGATCCCTATTATCCACTTTGCTTTGTATATTTTCTTTAGAAAGCACTCTAGAAAATTAGTCAAATGTGATGTACCCTTGCTAAAACCATGCCTTCTCCAATAGATTGTATGTTGACTTTCCAAATGTCCTGAAATGGATTTTAACAATTTCCCAATAACACATGTTAAACTGATTGGTCTGTAGTTTCCTACTTCCTGTCTCCCTCCCTTTTCAAATAAGGATGTTATATGAGCATTTTTCCAAGCCACTGGAACCTTTCCCGCATCTAGGGAATTTTGGAATATTATAAACAATGGATCTACTATATCTTCTGTCCCTTTCTCGAAGTCCCAGGGATGTAGGCAATCAGGCCTTGGGTACTTGTTTGCCTCCAATCCCAATAACTTTCTTGGTACAGTTTCTCTCGTGATGTTGACTGTTCTAAGTTCTTACCTTTCTATAACCTTTGCATTACCTGTTACTATTGGGATGGTACTGGTGTCCTCCACCTTGAAAACTAAGCAAAACATTGTTTACTGGTTCTGCCATTTCTGTGTTCTCCACCATTAAATCCCCATTTTCATCTTCTACGGAACCAACATACACTTTATCTACTCTCTTCTCTTTTATATATTTATAAAAGCTTCTGTTTTACAAGAGAATACGTTGTTTGTGGAGGATATTCTCACATAGTGAAGCTTACAATCATTTATTTATCTGGTGACTGATACTATAAAGAAGGTTATGGATATGTTGCTCGAAAGAATGGAAGGAAGGAACAGTATACCTGGGAGGAGTACTACACTCAATAAATGCTGTCCTGACATTCCTAATAATTTAGGTGAAAGTGAGGACTGCAGATGCTGGAGATTAGAGTCAAGAGTGTAGTGCTGGAAAAGCACAGCAGGTCAGGCAGCATCCAAGGAGCAGAAAAATTGATATTTTGGACAATTTATTATGCGTTAACATCATTCCTAATAACTTAGTCAATGATAATTGATACCGTCATGAACTGCAGAATCTCTGATGTTAAAACAGTGGTCACCAAATGAGATTTATCACAATGCTGGGATTCTGGGAACAATCTGGGGTTTTCTTGATGTGGAGGTGCCAGTATTGGACTGGAGTGGACAAAGTTAAATATCACACAACACCAAGTTATAGTCCAATAGATTTGTTTGGAAGCACTAGCTTTCAGAGCGCTGCTCCTTCATTAGGTAGGTCCTTCATCTGCCACCTGATAAAGGAGCAGAGCTCAGAAAGCTAGTGCTTCCAAATAAACCTGTTGGACTATAATTTGGTATTATGTAATATTTAACTGGGGTTTTCTTGGAAGAGGAAAATATAATTCGTAGCCTGCTACGACACTTTATGATCAGGTTTAATGAAATCTTTAGCATTACTCAAGGTAAGACATGGTATTTGTCAGTATGTCTGGAACTTTAAAAACACATGACGACATAACACGGGGCATCAACACCTCAGTCCTCCAGATATGAATGTCATAAGGTAAACAAATAACTTATTGGGCATGATGAAATCCTCAGCAGGATGTAGAACGACGGGAGGAGTGTTGGAGAACAATGTCAGCTGAAGACAAAAATCCCAGTTGAATATCAAAGCTCATTGGATAGGGAAATACCACAAGTTTTATTTTACTAGTGAGATGACTTACTACTTGCAAGAAATGTTTTATTAAAAAAGATCAGTTGTGGGTAGTTAAAGTCAAAGTAAATTTTTCCTTATGAGTTGTGACTGTGAGCTTAATATGACCTTTTCTTCCTATGCTTTATTAAGTTCTTATTAATAAGGGTTGATTTGTGATCAGGCCCACATCTGCAATAAATATTTTAATTATTTGGACTGATTTTTACATTTATGTATATTATCTTCCGCCCCATTTCTAGAATTAATTTCGGGAGTTTGGCAGTTTCTAATAGTGATGGATTCTTGAACACTGCTTTAGCCTGACCATTAACCATTAGTTTTGGCTACAAACTTCACCTGAGCTTTTCTACTGTTCACTGCCAAGTTTTGCAATTTTGAAAGAATAATCTTAAAAATCTTTGAGAATTTCAGTGCCAGTGTTAATAAGCTTCAAGAAAAATGTTTTTACATTTTATGGCAAGAAGCCCAACATCTGTATGGAAAAGAATAAAAATTGATAAAGGGAAAAATTACAAGAATTGTCTAAGTCTTCAGTCTTCTATGTTTATAGCAGCCCATAGACGCTATTTTGGAGATCATTCATTCCTTTACCAACTTCCCAACTCCCAAAAGCTCTTTCCCTTACTCCAACTGTTCTTCTATATATATATATATATATCTCAAGATAGTTTTTGGGCTTTTGAATCTCTGTCAATGAAACTGATGAATGAAGTGGAAAATAAGGTCAATTTTGCTCTATTGGCTCATAGCAAATTCAACCACCCCCCTTGTCATTACACTGGATTTGAACTAATGCACCCAAAAGTATAAGATTACGCAACTTTATCCTGCAGCTGCCAATTTACATTTGTTGTGGATCTGATGTGTAAGTGGTGCTGAGTTATTTACTACAACTGGAGCTCAGGTGACAATATTTTCCTTTCTCTGGATAGCAAAGTTGATTGGACTATGAAGTAGGAAACTCTTAGCTACATAACCTGCTACAAATCTCCGTGCATTTTCCAGTGGGGAAGAAATATTTAGTGCAGGCATTTTGCTGATCATTTAATATTATCCTGCATAAGAACAGAATTAGGACAGGTTTAACTATATTCCCAGGGGGAGTTCATTGAGTTCAGACCATGATGAAACAAATTTAAGAGGGATAAAGTATAAACTTAGCAAAATAATATTTTAAGGGATAATATCCTTTCCCAGGCAATGGGAATTTCAATTCACCTGGAGAAAATTTCACCAATAAATATGTTCACAAAAGGAGAAAGTGAGGACTGCATTTGCTGGAGATCAGAGTTGAAGAGTGTGGTACTCAAAAAGTACAGCCGATCAGGTAGCATCTGAGGAGCAGGAGAATCAATGTTTCAGGCATAAGACCTTCATCAGGTTTGTTTACGAAACCAAATATCAACAACTGACAACAACATTAACAAAGGAAGATCCTTGATGAAGCTGATAAAGATGTTTGGGGCCTAGCAAACTCCCCTGAGCATCTCTTTGCAGAGCTCTTATAGTCCAAAGGTAGAGTTAGTTCAAATCCCGTCTGCTCCTGAAATGTGTAATAATATCTCAAAACAGGTTGATTAGAAAATATGGACCCTAAGGATCTAGAGGTGAGATGAAATTTATGCAGGCGTATTGGACTGTGGGATATCCTTTTGACTAAATTCAGATCAATGAGATACACAGAAACAAAGGGTTTTCATCCTCTCATTGTGCCACCCATACAAATCCCCAATAAAGTTTATAGCATGTAAAACATCTGTTTGCATCAACTGTGAATCAAATATTATATAATATCTAATTAAGATTTGAAAAAGCAATAACTTCCATTTATAAAGCATCTTTAATGTAGAAAATATCACAATATAGTTAATATGAGTTTTAACCAGCCAGCATTTAGAACAAACCAAATGTACCTGATGCTTAATTGAAGCTTGAAAGTATGTAACAAATTAAGTAGAATGTTTCTGAATACTGTTGCTTGTTGTCTATGTTTTGGGGAGTTATACGGTGAATTAACATTTTTACTGACTTTTAAACATGTTAAAAATAAAGATATCCACACCAGTAACTAATATTTGGTTTGTGTGGTCTATCCAAGTTAAACAAAAAAGAAGTCTTCCCAGGAATTCCAAGTAGTTCCAGAAAGAAACAGTTTGAAGGATTTTACTTTGCTTTCTCTTGTATAAGCCCGCCACTTGCAAACATTACTCACTGAAAATATAGGCAAGGCATGCATTGTTGAACCATAAGTCACACAAAGTGAGGCGAGAGTAACTCCCCTTGAGACCAAGACAGCTTTTAACCATCAAGGAATCTTAACAAAATTATTGTCAATGGGAATCGGAGGTAAACTCTCCATTGACAGGAGTCATGCCTGGCAGAAAGAAAGATAATTGTGTTTGTCAGAGGTTAATCATCTCACCTCCAGATCCTTAGGGTACATATTTTCTAATCTACCATTTTAGAGATATGATTACACATTTCAGGAGCAGATGGGATTTGAACCTACTCTACCATTGGACCTCAAGAGCCCTGCGAAGAGATGCTCATGGGAGTTTGCTAGGCCCCAAACATCTTCATCAGCTTCATCAAGGATCTTCCTTTGTTAATGATGATCATTATTAATTACAACTCAGATACTGATGTAGTCTGTGACTATTTGCAGCAAGATCTACACAGTATGCAGGCTTGTGTTGATAAGTTGGAAGTTAAATATGTAGTACCCAAGGCCAAGCATAGATTGTCTCCAACAAGAGAATATCTAGCAACCTCCCATTGAAATTTAATGGCATTATGATCACTGAAACTCCAACCATCAGGATCCTAGGGATATAATTGACCAGAAACTTAACTGGAAAGCTATGTAAATATTGAAGTTATAAGCAGAGTGGAAATTTTGCAGTGGGTAAGTCAAATCCAGAGTCCCCAAAGCCTGTCCACAAGACACAGATTAGGATTGTAACGGCATACTCTCCATTTGCCTGAATGAGTGTGCAACAACATTCAAGAAGCCCAATGCCATGCAGAATTGATACTCCAACAACTTAAACTAGAGTTCAGGGGTGGGACCCCAACTTTTCACTTTAAACATTAATGATCAAGATGAAGGAACTGAGGCCACTCTAGCTACATTTGCAGATCATAGGGTCATAGAGTCATAGAGATGTACAGCATGGAAATAGACCCTTCGGTCCAACTTGTCCATGCCGACCAGATATCCCAACCCAATCTAGGCCCACCTGCTAGCACCCGGCCCATATCCTTCCAACCCCTTCCTATTCATATACCCATCCAAATGCCTCTTAAGTGTTGCAATTGTACCAGCCTCCACCACTTTCTCTGGCAGCTCATTCCATATACGTACCAACCTCTGTGTGAAAAGGTTGCCACGTAGGTCTCTTTTATATCTTTCCCCTCTCACCCTAAACCTATTCCTGTACTCAATACTCTGACCAATAAAGGAAAGCATACCAAGCACCTTCTTCACTATCCTCTCTATCTGTGACTCCACTTTCAAGGAGCTATGAACCTGCACTCCAAGGTCTCTTTGTTCAGCAACACTCTCGAGGACCTTACCATTAAGTGTATAAGTCCTGCTAAGATTTGCTTTCCCAAAATGCAGCACCTTGCGTTTATCTGAATTAAACTCCATCTGCCACTTCTCAGCCCATTGGCCCATCTGATCCAGATCCTGTTGTAATCTGAGGTAACCCTCTTCGCTGTCCACTACACCTCCAATTTTGGTGTCATCTGCAAACTTACTAACTGTACCTCTTGTGCTCGCATCCAAATCATTTATGTAAATAGGTAGAGGGACAGGTAACATTGAGGAAGCCAGAAGGCTGCAGAAGGATTTGCATAGGTTAGAAGAGTGGGCAAATAAATGGCAGATGGAGTACAATGTGGGCAAGGGTGAGGTCATGCACTTTGGTAAGAAGAATAGAAGCTTGGACTATTTTCTAAATGGAGAGAAAATTCAGAAATCTTAAGTGCAAAGAGACTTGGGTGTTTTAGTTCAAGATTCTTTCAAGGTAAACTTGCACATTGATTCAGTAGTTAGGAAGGCAAATACAATAATGGCATTTATTTTGAGAGGACTTGAATGTTAAAGCAGGGATGTACTTCTGAGTCTCTATAAGGCTCTGGTCAGATGACATTTGAAGTATTGTGCACAGCTTTGGGCCCCATATCTCAAGAAGGATGTACCTGGCCTGAAGCAGATTCAGAGGAGGTTCACAAGAATGGTCCCAGGAATGAAAAGCTTATGAGGAAAATTTGAGGGCTGTGGGTCTATACGTGACGGAGTTCAGAAGGATGAAGACGGATCTAATTGAAACTTACAGAATACTGAACGGCCTGGACAGAGTTGCTGTTGGGAAGATGTTTCCATTGGTAGGAGAGAATAGGACCCAAGGGCACAGCCTTAGAATGAAGATAAGGAGAAATGTCTTCAGCCAGAGAATGGTGAATCTATGGAATTCACTGCCACAAAAGGCCGTGGAGGCCAGGTCATTGAGTATATTTAAGACAATGTTAGATAGGTTCTTGCTTGACAAGGGGATCAAGGGTTATGGAGAGAAAGCGGGAGAATGGGGTTGAGAAACTTATCAGCCATGATTAAATGGTGGAGCAGACTTGATGGGCTGAATGGCCTAGTGTATGCTCCTATGTTTTATGACATTATGATCTTAAATCAGAACAGGATAGATAGAGTAGTGGCAGAAGAGGCCTAAGACTAAGATCAAGAGCTCAGCTAGACCACAGGAGGCTCCTAGGCACAAAGAGGGTGCAGGGAAGGCAGCAACATGACCTAAAGATCCCTAAGAGAGTTTCCACTCCTTGGCTGTAAACCATTTGAAATGATTCCTTTTTTTGTAAACTCTGTCAGAGGCTTTGGTTCATTTGAACATCACTTTAAATCTGTGCCCTCTTATTCTTTTTTCTTTTACAAGTAATTTAGAGTTCCAACAGTGATAACCATTCATAGCATAGCTGGTGAGACTATAGAGCTGATGGCTAATCTAATGGGCTGGCAGCTCTCTGTGGCTGGTCTTCCTCCTGAGAATGGTTTAGAAGGTGTAGGTTAGATGGGCATCAGATTAATTTCACAGGTTGCTGCAACATCGAGGGCCAAAGGGCTTGTACTGCACTGTAATGTTCTACGTTTTAAGCTTTGCCTTCCCTGGCTGTGGGATAGCACTGCTCAGTTGGGCTGCTTTCTGCTCTCAGTGGTAATGGCAATATCGTAGAATTCCTTTCCTAACAACATTATGGTGCACCTGCAACAAATGGACTGCAGCAGCTCAAGAAGGCAGCTTACCACCACCTTTTCAGGCCCAAGTCAGGACGGGAAATAAGGGTTGGCCCAATCAACCATGCCCAATCAACAGAATCAGCAAGAGTCAAATATTCCTGCTTATTTTACTATGTGAGAACAGTTTATAATTAAGAAATTTTTGCAAATGATTTATGTACAATAACTAGCATAAATAAACTAAAATATTTAATCATTTTGTCTTTAAAGTATCTAGTTATCTATTTTCACATATTCTTGAGATAAAGAAATGTTCTAATTAACTTGACACGAGGCTATACAACTGAGGAAGGTCCTTCATTCAATCTCCAGTGAAATTGTCTCAGACAAAGTGATGAACTAGGATATTTCAATAAATCTCAGAGCCATTGATTTTAAGCATACTTAAATCAACTAGGGTAACTATCTGGGATCGTTGCACACTCATCCTTCCAGAAAAGTACACATGCAGATTTTGAGTGAGAAAGCTGTAAAGCCCCTCCCAAAATGCACAGTTAATTAACATTTCACAGTTTAGACGTATGAATGAAAATTAACAAACTGGGTGAAGGAGCCGAAAGGTGTCATTGCTTGTGATGCCTCAGTTCAATAACAATCACCACTTTATGGCTAAGATGAAAACATGGAAATATAAGTGTGTAAAAATAAAAGGAAAAAAAGTCTTATTTTGTTTCAAATATTTCCCCTTCAAAGGGGAAATTGTTCCTTACTCAACTACTTCTTATGGTAAATCATTCAATTCTACAACAATTTTCTCCTAACCTTGATCATTGTTCTCATATTGATAAAGTTGATGATCTCTTACGACTGACACTCCAAGCGGAAGAAATGATATTTGTTCTATCAGAATGTATTGTATTTCATATCAATTCTCTTCTCAACTTTGTTTACTCCACTAGTGAAAGTTCCTTCTTGCAATTATAATGGCCTTATCTGTGGTATCATCTTGGTAAATTTGCATTGTACCATTTTGATAGCTTTAGTATTCAGTCATGAAGTGTCTAAAGCTACAGACAGTAGTTCAGAATAATTATTGTTCAGTCAAGCTATTATAAATTCTTTTCACTTGTAATCTATGACCCTTTATAAAATCCACAGCGACTTTCAATGTTGAACCTCTGCTGTGAAAACTTTGGCCTGAAAATTGCACTCTACAAGTATTAGCTATGACTACCTCTGTGAAAATAGCAGACAAAGGAACTTACCACAAGCATATAAATATTTGCATCAGACTACTACTAATCTGATTATCAAGCACTCATATCAACATGCTTTCAGTTTTAAATGTGCAACCTTTAAATGAGGTTACATAACAACTCTGAATAAATGTAATTTCTTTTATATTTGCATAATAACACACTCTATTCACTTTGATATGCTTTCTGTTACATTTGTAGTGCTTGCTGTCAACAGCTTTGCTCAATTGAATACAGAGCTATTATTAGTCCTCTGAGAAATGTTTTTTTCAAATTTTTCTTTGTTTCGATTTTCTTCAATCTTACAATACAATGTTGGTCATTCTTCATAGAGAGTATTAATAGTCCATTTAACCATGGGAATCATAATTAGATGGCCACATGGTTTTCTGGGTTGATGTGCAAAGAAATACGAGTGGAAGAATTGTAGATGACAGCTTCTGTCCCTTATTATTGGCATGGAGGCTGGAGGTCTAAGTTGGGACAGAGACACCTAAGGTTCCCCAGTGGGGATTTTTAGTTTAAAGGATGTTGTGTCTGTTCACAAAGTGAGTGATTGACTTCCCCAAAAGTTCTTAGCAGAATTTTAAGAATGGGGTCTCCCATTATATCTGCTTCACTTGATCTCCATTTCTATATATATATAATCATTCATCTTGCTTTTCTCGGTACCTACCAACCCACCCAACCCTACTGTTTGCTGGTAAGTAAAATTCCAGTCCACTGCTTACTTCAATGCTCCCAGCAGTCCTTTTGTTAACCTCACACATTATAGAGCTTGGCAAACTCAGGGAAAATGTGACCAATGTCATGTAAACAGGATTAAACGATTGGCTACAGTGACTGAACTTTTCTTCATGATCATAGAGCTGTTGAGGCCAATTATGGTGTGCCTGTCACTGCTCCGCCGAGATCAATTACTTTACAACAGATGAGGGATTGCCCTTAAAATTGTGCATTCACTAACAGAAGCACTGTGATAGCTATGTAACTAAACATGCATTGGAACTTCCTTTGCAACATATTGAGAATTGTATGGAATTCCTTTAATGCTGAAAATTCCACAAACAAATTCAGAATGGCAATAAAGTTTAAAGGGATTCAGCTTTTAATTTAATTTTAAATACACTTAACTGCACCTTATGTATATTGCAAGCAGCACAACATTTTTAAGATTGTTGGGTAATTATCAGATCAATAAAGCTAGACTGAATGGATCTGAAATGTCCATACTTCGTTAATTTTCTGCTCAGAAAGTAAGTGGTAAAATTGTGTACATTAGAACTCTGAGCAGTCTGGGTGTTTATTTTGGAAAATAAAATCTTGCTTAATCGCAGCAGAAACATTTATGCAAAGGCAAGAACCTCCAAGAACAACTCAAGCAGCAGTCCCTTCTGCACTGCA
This sequence comes from Chiloscyllium plagiosum, assembly GCF_004010195.1. NCBI lineage: Eukaryota > Metazoa > Chordata > Chondrichthyes > Orectolobiformes > Hemiscylliidae > Chiloscyllium > Chiloscyllium plagiosum. Next base: position 46,706,097 of record NC_057720.1, on the reverse strand, counting down.
CTGGCTAAATGTCAAAATAAACTTTTATTGTGGCCTTGTTAAAGCTCCTCTCATAGAATGATAATTTCAGAACTGTTCTGCATCTTGAAAATCTGCAACCAGAGGACCTTTTGATGCACCTGCTCTCTCAGAAACAGAATTATGAGAAGTTACATCATAAAGCAATAAAGTTTAAATAACTTCTCTCAAAACTCCAAGGCACTGTAATTTAACCTTATATTGGTTTTCATGAAATATTATCTTAAATACAGAGCGTTACAGTTTACAGACAAATTTGGAACAAAACGTGTCCTTATTAAGGATCTTTTGTGATCTGCACAAAGCAAGAAGATACCAGGTTCAATTGCTAATTTTCTTTTTAAGATGTTCATTATATGTAGGTCCATACCACTGACAAGGCCAGCATTCTTTGGCACTAGCAGTAATGTCCCTACTTCTGAGCAAGGAGGGCTGGGTTCAAGGCCCAGTCTGCTCCAGGGATGTATAATAAAATCTTTGAACAGACCGACTGGGAAAAAAAACTTTATTTTTATTGACCATTTCTAATTGCTCTTGGGAATATCAAGCTAATTTCTTGAATTGCTGCAATCATATAGTATAAATACTTTTACGCTGCTGTGTAGGTAGGAGTTGAGAGTGTGGTGCTGGAAAAGCACAGCAGGGCAGGCAGCATCCAAGAAGCAGGAGAATCGACGTTTTGGGCTTAAGCCCTTCATTAGAAATCAGTCCTCACTTTCTCCTTGGATGGGATTAAAGGTTTTTTGACCCAACCATAGTGAATGAATTGTGATATATTTCCAAGTTGAAACAATAGTACTCAATTGTTCTGTGTTTGATTACATTGTCTGTTTGCTATTGATGCTCATTATGCTCGATTGGTTAAGTCTGTGTGTAGATCTTCAACTGTAAAGGCTCTTGTGGTTTATTAGACTGATTTCTGGAGTGATAGGGCTGATGTGTGAAGAGACACTGGATCATTTACGGTTATATTCACTGGAATTTAGAGGAATGAGGGGGATTTCATGGAAACGTATAAAATTCTAACAGTGCTAGACTGAGTAAATATAGGAAGGAAGTTTTTGTTGACCAGGAAGTCCAGAACCAGGAGTGACAGTTTAAGGATGTGGAGAATACCTTTTAGGACTGACATGAGGGAAATTTATTTTCACCTGAAGAGTGGGGAGCCTGTGGAACTCAGAAAGCAGTCGAGGCCAAACCATTGAATGTTTTCAAGAAGTAGTTGGATCTCGTTCTTCAGGCTAACGGTATCAAAGGGGATTGCGAGAAAACAGGAGCAGAGTATTGAGTTGAATGATCAGACATGAACATATTGAATGGAGGACCAGGTTCAAAGACCAAATGACCTACTTCTGCTCCTGTATTCTGTATGTCTTTGCAATCGTGCCCCTACCTCTGGTATCCAGATTTAAGTCCCAGCTGCCCTGGATATGAATCCAAACAGGTTGATTAAATAGTACTGAGCTGAAAGCCAGAGCTGAATCATACAGCATATATTTTAAAGCACAGTGAATAAAACCTGTTGTACACAGAAAAACTAGTGTCACCTCTATATAGTTCTGATATAAAATATAAAGCAGGATGGTTGAACAAAATCTAACTTTACCAACCTTTCTTTCTTTATCTGGAGATCCACCCATATCCTATGATCAATGAATTTAAGGATTCAAAACTTTTTTTTTGATAAAGGGATGGACAGGCTATAGGCGATACTCATCCACAAGTAAGCAAAACAAAAAAGAATGTCTTGGAACAGAAAACCAGAAAATATTTGAACAACTTACGGAAAACACATCAATATTTGATATGATAATAACTGCCCATATTGGCCAGATACCTTCAAAACTGTGCCTAAAGTTCGAAAGTGCTCACCAGTTCACAACACCATGTCCACATTAAGGAAAAAAATGAACTTATACTGAAAATGGAATAATTCTGCAAATTTGAGTAGGGCTCCTTCCTGTGGATGCAGTCCCCCTTGATTCCCGCTCAGTTTCCCTTTGGTTTCTGTGGATACATCCAACACACAAACTGTGGCCTATACCCTGAGCAACTTAACCCGACAGCCCCAAATAAAAAGTGCCCAGACTCCTGACTGACGCCTGTACAGCTCCACAACTGTATCATATCTAGCCCCAGAATGGCTGCTATGGAGTCACAAGATGAACCAAGACTCACTCCCCAGATGCAAAGGCATAGCCCCCTGAGTAAGACAACCACACACCTGATCTTGGCCACTCCCCTGGACTGTTTTGGTGGCTGCTCTTGACCTACTGTGTGAGGAGCCTCTGACTGACAGTTGCCCCCATGAACTTCAGTGAGTTTTACCTCTCTGAGACTTTGAAATATGTCTTGCTGTTTGCTGCATAGACAGTGTGGTTGCTGCATAAGCTATTGGAACATGTTGTAGATGTGAGATTGGTGTAGTATGATACCATTTAATAGGATGCTCAACCACTTGAATGATCACTGCCAGCAGCAAGGCCAGCTGCCTGTTGTGTAACTGCATGAATTGGCAAGGCCAAGCAAGGCAGGGAACCTTTGAACGTGCTAAGTGATTGAGTGATAAGAGAGCAAACAAGTAGCTCTGAGATGCAGCTTGGTCTAACCAATGAGCTGGGTGGCCCTCGGTTCACACAACCTGCCCTTGCAACAACCTTTTGTTAGTAATTGCCCATGACCCTTGTGTTTTTTGAGTGTCTTGCAAGCAAATTGGAGAATGCCACATCATTAGGGATTAGCAAATGTCATTGTTGCCAGTATCTGTTGAAGCTAATGGTAATGATCTAAGAATCAATCACTCATCACGTATTGATTAACACTCCAGGTTGGTTTATTTAAACAGAAAAACACATTATATCACGAAGCAGATATTTATGCAAAACAACTGATTTCTTTGCGTGTCTCACTTTACAAACACACAGCAAGGAGCCTCTGTAGTGCCATGGTAGAGTTCCTATCCCTGAGCAAGACTGGGTTCCAGTCCCACCTGCTACAGACATGGCTCATATGTATCATGAGTATACAGGTTAATTGAAAATAGCTACAGATATACAGCAGATTAACGATCAGGCTGAATCACACCATTATTGCACATGGAGGCATTAAAGGTGAATTCTCTTAAAGTTAAGGTACAAGTATAGTATACCCTCCTTTTCAAAATAAAGTTTAACTGTTTACTATAACTAATAAATCTCTGCAATGTGTGGTCATTTGCTGATATGTGCAGATCTCCTCATGGTGATGAAAACATCAGCTGGAGATCTGAAATGAAAACAGAAAATCGGGGAGAAACTCAGCAGGCTTGGCAGCAACTGCAAAGAGAGAAATAGTTAACATTTTCAGTTCAATGACTGTTCTTCAGAAGAGTTCCAAAAGTTTTACATTCATAGGTTTTGTCTTTGCTTTCTATATCTGTATGTACTTTTTAAAAAAGAATTCACAAGGGTAGAATTTTCATACTCACCCCTGTGTCAATCTTAGCCAATATCAAATAGTCACAAGTTTGCTGAGCATAGATCATTTCAATTTTTGCAAATATTTCAGATGAAGTGATGACCTTGAGGATTTCCATGAAACTGATGGCTTTATAACATGTATCCATCATTCTCTGTCATGTTAATCATCGGATTATAGTTTGTTGAATGTTTCATATATTGGCCTCTAGCTGGACACCAGTTGGTCTTTATTATAGCTTAATGATACTCATTGTGGAGAGTCTGTTTAAGTCATTACATTAGCTCTTTGCAGCTACATCAACCTTTGCTCTAGCACACTGCCTCTGCTAAAGTAGTATTCTGCCAAGTGCCTTGCAAAATTGAGTGAAAATAGGCCATTTCACCATGCATGCAGAGGGCTATAGCTGTGTGGCTACCAGCTCTGATCTAGTGATTGTGACAAGCATGGAGTTTGTATTTAGGTGCTGTAAGCTTTGTTGACCTGTGAGACTCACTTCATGCTTATGCCCATCCTTCACTCCTCTTCACTTTAAGTTTTCAGTTTATGTGGGAAATCCTTTTGGAAAGCTTCCATTAGCATGATGTGATCACCAGTTCAACAATTCTGTTGCTAGCTCCCCACCTGAAAAAGTACATAATGAGCACTTTACTCTGCATCTGCTCATAAATTATCTATGGTTTCTGTTAGAAAAACAGTAAGTTCTGGAGAAACCCATGAGATCTGGCAGCATCTGTGGAGGGAAAACAGAGTTAATGTTTCAAGTTCAGAGACCTTTCATTAGATTCTGTCAACTTTTCTTTAGATGACATTAATTACATTTGAGGAACCTGGAACTTTAATCTGACTCTTGGAGCTCTTCATAGACTTGATAAGTCAACATTCACAATTTTGTTTCCAATTGCTAAACAAAAATTAATAGTTTGCTTTTCTGCATTATTTTTACCTGAAGCTCGAAATAGCTCTAAACATTGTTTAAACATTTAAATTTCTGTTCTGAGTTTTGTTGTGTCTCAGTTCAAATTAGGGGACTAGGGGATTTTGTGGAAATTCTGACAACATGCCTTTGACATTTCCTTGTCTGCTATCAATGTGGCATGTACCTAAATCATTTGCTATAGATTTGTCTACTTACTCCCAAGCTTATCTTCATTCTTTGATGCTAAAATAAAACAAAAGACATCACGGGTTATCTCTTGCATTTCCACATAATTTAAGACTATTGACCATGTATTTCACATTAAGAATTACTTGCTCGATAACTGTTCAAGCATGATAGACTATATTAAAACAATATTCACCATATCATATTAATGATAATGGTGTAAAAAACATTGTTCATTAGGAATTTATTAATGATTATTTTATTCAAGACAGAAAAACATATCATAGTTATGAAGCAAACATTGCAGCAAACCACCTGATTTATGTATGTACAGCTGGTAGCCACACAGTGAATGAAATGCCAAGCAGAGCTGCAACATTGTAAACAAATAACGCATAAAGTCCTTAAAGGTGAAATCTCTTAATGGCAATGTGTACATACAATAACTACCTCAAAATCTACATGAGAAAGCTACTGTTCAGTTCCATAATTTTTGGTAAGTGTCTTTGCTCATTTACCTACAATAATTGTCATATAAGTGTCATACGAAAGTATTGTCACTGTATATTGCCAGGGGTTTTGCCAGTGTCTAAAATTTCCATTTAGATGATAACATCGCTTTAGAAAAGTTTGCTCTGCAAAGAGTAACTGTATATTTTGGGTAATTTATTTATTATGCCCTTAGAACACTCAGAAAAACATTGTAAATAGACGATTGAATGAGATTAGCTCATGCTTCATACAGCTGTGTTGCTGACGATTTGTAACCAATACACAACAGAGCGCACAGATGGAATATATTAATGTCAGTGAACAAAGGGAAAGAAGAGGAAGAAGTCAGATATATTTACATCTTTTATTTTTCATATCCTCAGTGCAATCCAAATCATTTCACATTTAACAAATTACTTTTAGTGTATAATCATTATTGTTGTTGATACAAACATGACCATCAATTTACACACAGCAATGAGCTAAACAATCACTTAAATTGACTTTGTTTTTGATATTAGTTGATGGAGAAATGTTTGCCAGGATAAATGCAAACATTGAGTTATATTTGTATGAATAGGTAGACAAAATTTAATTTAATAACAATCAATTAATACAATATTACAACATGGAAAAGAGGCCCTTTGGCCTACCATGTCTCTGTCAGTCATCAAACACCTGAATCTACTTTAATCCGATCTCTGAGCACTTGTCCCATAACCTTGTATGCCATCGGATTTGAGGTGTTCGATTAGATGATTATATTCCCTACAGTGTGGAAACTGGCCCTTCGGCTCAACAAATCCTCACCGACCCTCCGAAAAGTAACCCACCCAGACCCATTTCCCTCTAACTAATGCTATTGCCAATTTAGCTTGGCCAATTTACCTGACCAGCACACCTTTGGACTGTGGGAGGAAACCGGAGCACCTGGAGGAAACCCACGCAGACACGGGGAGAACGTGCAAACTCCACATAGACAGTCGCCCAAGGCTGGAATTGAACCTGGGTCCCTAATGCTGCGAGGCAGCAGTGCTAACCACTAAGCCACTATGCTGCCCAATTGATCTAAATGCTTTCAATCAATCATTCATTTTTCCTTCTTTATCTTTCCTGATAAAGTGTAGCATGAATATTAAATTATTAAACCTCCTTTTGTTTGAGTCATGTCTCTGTTGCTGCCATTATATCAGACACATCTTTCAACCAACCTTGTTGACCATACAATGTGCACCTATATATATGGACTCAAAACCCATCTTAGACTGCCTCACATTTTCTCTTTGATTCCTCCTAGTCTTTATCCTAATGTTACTTATCTCCTCCTGTGCACCTTGTTTCTTCTTTATGTCATTCAGCACAATGAAACAATCTCTTGCCAATTTGGTTTAAACACATCCTGGTATTAATCAACCTTTCTGAGAGGACATTATGCTCAAATGTATGTTTAAATGCAACCTGAAGAAGGGTCTCTGGACCTGTGCTATTCCTGATGAAGGGCTTTTGCCCGATATGTTGATTTTCCTGCTCGGATGCTGCCTGACCTGCTGTGCTTTTCCAGCACCACTCTGATCTAAACACTGGACCTGAAATGTTAATTCTGATTTCTCTCCAGATACTGCCAGATCTGCTGAGATTTTCCAGCAATTTTTGTTTCTGTTTAAGTGCCCACATTGAACAAGTTGGTCCCTTTCCATAACTGATTTCAATGACTTAGGAATCTCAATTTTTCCCGCTTGCAGCATTTCTTCAGCCAAGTGTTAATCTATTTTAGCCCTCTCTTCCAATGGTGTGTGGCACTGGCAGTAATCCAGAGGTTACTACCACTGAGGCTCTATCTGTTAATTACCTTCACAGCTTCTAAAACTGATTGTCAGATCACAATCACTTTTCTAGCTATATCATTGGTTCCTACTTGGGTTGGTTTTTGGTTATTCTTGTTTCTTTTAAAATGTTCTGCAAGCTCTCAATGATGGTCTTTAACAAGTTGCTAATGGGATTCATTGCTGGTTGTAGAACACCATCTCTCTCCCCTGTCTACCAAATACCTATGATCCCTGTACCACAATACTGTGGTGCCTTGTCCAGTTATTATCTTTACAGTTGCTGTGAATATGGTGCAAGTTGCTATTGTCTGAGAAATCACCACATGAAAATCAATTTGAAAGTGATTATTCCAGATGATTCCCCTATTTACCTCTTCCTACAATGCTAGATGGTCATCAATTCCTATTCTCCTGAATCCTAGCTACAATGTGACCATCTCCTGGAACTTGTATTCCATGAAATTTTCAGCCCTTCCAGCCGTGACTCCAGTCACTCCTCAAACCATCGACAATAAACAGATTAAATTAAGTTTGAGCATCTCAAAGCACTTCCTTCGTACATGGTTATTCAGGACTGATAAGTTATACTGGAGTGCTCACGTTGCGCAAGGAATGCAGGCAATAGGTGCCAGCTGCCCTGTTATTTTACTTATGCTTTATTTTTATAATTATTTTCAGTTTAGTGTTCCCTTACTTCTGGTTGTTAATAAATTGTATTCATATCATAGAATTATAGAATGATTATAGCACAGCTGGAGGCAATCTGACCCATCATTGTTGTGGGCGTTCAAGGAAGCAATTCACCTAATAACATCCCCTATCTGTTCCATGTAGCCCTTCAAACTTTTCAAATAAGAATCAAATTTGGGTGGCATGGTGGCACAGTGGTTAGCACTGCTGTCTCACAGTGCCAGAGACCTAGGTTCAATTCCCGTCTCAGGCAACTGTCTGTGTGGAGTTTGCACATTCTCCCTGTGTCTGTGTGGGTTTCCTCCGGGTCCTCCGGTTTCCTCACACAGTCCAAAGATGTGCAGGTCAGGTGAATTGGCCATGTTAAATTACCCATTGTGTTAGGTGAAGGGGTAAATGTAGGGGAATGGATCTGGGTGGGTTGCTCTTTGGAGGGTCGGTGTGGAGTTATGGGCCTGTTTCCACACTGTAAGTTATCTAATCTAAAAAATTGCCTTTTGAAAGCCTCAGCTGACTTTGCCTTCACCAAGCACGCATGCGCGTACACACGCCCACACTCACAATACACTCCTTGGCCACAATTCCTTCTAGTGCAGATTCCCTTAAATCTGAAGCCTCTGGGTCTCAATTTTTCTACAAATGAAAACAGGTTTATTCTCCCTATTGACTCTGATGAGATCCCTCATGATTTTGAATCGCTATATTAAATTTCATCTCAGCCTTCCTTTCTCAAAGGAAAACAATCTCAACTAGTCTAAGCTTTCTATGTCATTGAAATTGTTCATTGTATTCAATCTTTGTTGCACTCTTTGTAATGCCATCACATCCTTCTTAAAATGCGGTACTAAGAACTAGGATCAATACTCCAGTTGAAGCCAAACCAGTGTTTCACAACATAAAGTGCAATATAAAGTCCTTGATTTTGTATTCTATACCACCATTGATAAAGCCAAGAATGCCTTATGGGTTATTAGCAGCTCTCTCAATCTGTTCTGGCACCTTCCATTTTATATGCATGTATACACTCAGATTCCTCTGCTCCTACACCTTCTTTAGAGTGGTATCTTTAATTTTGTTTTTGCTTTGTGTTCTTCTTCCCAAATGAATCTCTTTAGACTACATTAAATTTCATCTTCCTCTATTCTGACCATTCCACCAACCTGTCTATAGTATTTTGAAATTCACCTCAATCAGCCTCATGATTCATAATACATGAAAGTTTTGTAATATCCACAAATATTGAAATTGTACCACATGCAGCAATATCTATGTCATTAATAAATATCAAGAAGAACAGAGGTCCTAAAATCAATCCCTGGGGACCACCGAATAATCCTTTCGCCAGTCCAGAAAGCAACTGTTCACAATTAAAAACACAGTTGTGTGCAATATTTTAAAAAATCCTTCATGAGTTACTCAGCCCTGTGAAGGACATATGTTTATATCTAGCAAGCAGCATATCGCTTGTTTATCTGATTTGTTCTGAAATTGTTTCTTTAAACTTACAGTACACTGAGATGTTATTGTTGGACATCCATTATTGCATTTCATGTTTCATCAAAGATATTTTTATTAAAAGGACATCACTAATGATATGCAATTTATTTGTTGAAACATTAAACATTTTCCAAAGATTTATAGCAATTTAATAGGTCGGAAGTTTATTGCTGATCTCAAGTGGAGCGAAGCCCTAAGAGAATATTACAGTGTGCAGGGTCAAAGTCAAAGGTATTAAAATGTTTATACTGCTAGGGATAGGATATTCATTGCACTTTAAATGGAACAGTAAGTTGACTTAACCTGCAAACTAAAGTCAGGAAAAAAGTTTTTCAAGGACAGGTAGTGTTATGGCTTATTTGTACAGAGGCAACATCTTGTTCATTCTGATCCCAATGTCTTTTAAGAAAAAAAGGATTCAGTATAAATACAACCACAGATTTCTCTTTGATCTTTTTTTAGGTAATCTAATTTACTAGAATAATCACGAAAACTTGACCTAGCATCGCCTTCCAATTTTTTTCTCCCTAAATGAATGCCTCTCAGAGATGAAGGTAAAGTATTAGATGATAGGGAGTTGAAACCTAATCTTATTTCATTTTTTCTTGACAACACAGGACCAACTGTCTTTTTAATCTATGCAATTTGAATAATAGCTTATAGCAAAAAGGCTTAAAACAGGTGGCCCTTCATCTTTGCATGTATGGATGTATTGAATAGGCCCCTGATTTGTGGCTAGCTGTGATGTGTCCACATCAAAAATAAGTTTCAATTAAGGTACTAGCAAGCTAAAGCATCTTGGATATTTCTGTATTAGCAAATATGTTGCTGTCTAATGGAAACACTGCAGCAGTCCATTGAGATGGTCCTTGAGTCTCCACTTGGTGTGGGCGAGAAGGATCAAAGTGTTAATATTAGAGCTTGTGATCGTAAGGTACAAATGAAGAGGTAACAATCAGGAAAATAAATGAAGTGGTTACCAGGGGTTGGATCACGGGATATAAACTTCTTTTTTTCACCTCACGAAATGCAATAACAATTGTGCTCAGCTCACAGTAAAAGCATGTTTTCAAATCGGATCTGTGCTTTTACATGAGCAAGTTGATTACAGAAATATTTAGGTCTAATAAAACAAGCACATGTGGTTCTCAATAGTATTCAAGTTAAGTGTTAGCACAATTTTTATTCGAATTGCTGGAGTTTATAAACAAATTCTGAAGGTCACTGACCATGCTGAAGTTTATACAATGGTTAATCAGTGTGAGTTTAGCATTTGCGAGAAGTGGGAATGAGGTCATCTGTGATCACTGCGGCATGATGAAAGGTCTCAGTGCAGTAAGAGACAGCATTACGCTATAACTAACAGAAAGGGTACAATAGACAGAAGTGAAAGATGGGGGAGTGGGTGGAAAGAAAGGCAGAAATGAAAGGGAAGTGGAAGAGAAAAGATGAAAAGAAATACCTAGCTATAAAAAGAAGTAATTTAACTATCAGCTGTATAAATCCCAATCCAACCATATTGTTTTTCACAACAGCCCACTAATGAGTCCCTCCCATTGACAATAAATGGTTTACTTTGTCAGTATTTCTCCCTTCAATTGCACCCTTTTCTGAACCAGTGACAGCATTTTACAGTTATCATGCTGTTAGAAAGGTAATCTCTTAACCATCAGAAGAATTCTTGACAGGACATATTATAGCCAGCCTGCTGGGTGAAACAAAATTATAGCTGCTGCACAAGCTTAGCAGTAAAACATTTTGTCAGAGGACACAAGTTAATGTTTAATTTCAAAGTGCCACACCACTCAGGCTCCTGACTATTAGTAAATCTAGCTTGTAAAACAAAATGGTGAACATTTAGTACCTTGCCAGTATTAGCACTTTTACACACCCTTAGTGCTGTGATTTGTTAATAAACATCATTAGGGGTGTTAAAAGGTCCCCTGGAGGGAGCTATAGAGGTTACTCTATTCAACCTTTCTGCTTTTGTTTGCCAACATGTACATTGATTTTGCCTAAACCTTTGACTGTCATCTGTCTTCTCTTATTAAGGTTTGAAAGATGCATAGTACGTTTTGCTTGACAATTTCAACTCTATTACTTGTTCACATTGTCTGTCATTACACTGGAGATCTCATTAGTGCAATCTATTGTTAACTGAACAACAAGTTTCCTTGATGAAAAGTTCATTAATGAATTATTAAAATGCAATTTTCAGCAATGCAATAGTCAGCTCTGTGCTTATGAATGTATAGGACTAGCAAATCCTCCCTCAAATTAAATGTCCCTGAATAATTAGAAATTATGGAAGAAAGGCACTATGCTGCATTTTTATTGCAGGCTTTGTGAAAACATATAATATGCAACCTATTGTTTGATTTGGTGAAATTTTAATTGACAGTCTTCTGTAGTGGGGCACTGTACATGTAACAATTGAAAACAGGCTGGTTCTCCAACACAGCACAAATGTCAAAATAGATTAAACATCAATTTTGTGGCCAGTTGCAAAATTAAAATATTATAATTATAGTAAAAATATTATAGGCAAATAGATGGTTTTGGTGTATGTTGAGACCTACCCTTATAGCAAACTTTTCACTTATGACCCTCTCGCAATGTTTACTCACTGCTAATTGTCGTCGCAAGTAAAGACCTTCTTTAAAGGTCTGATCATGTGGATTTATATCAATTACAGATTGGATACAATTATGCTAAATGATAAAATGTGTGGAGATGGAAAAAAACAAGTAGAAAGTTCATCCTTGATAACTATTTGTCAGCCTACACAGTAAGAACAACATGCCAGCTTGCTCACTATTCTCGAAATGTCAGTTATATTTTTTGAACATTTCAAATAAAAATCAAACAATATTTTCCTTGCTAACAAGAAATTAAAATTTAGATCAGAACCCAAGTTTCATTTTTAAATAATTTATTAATTACACATTCTACCAGTGAACAATCAAAACAGTGAAAGGCCATCTCTGGATATGCTCTCGTTTATATTCTTCCTGGCTTTGCTGAAGCTTATTGCTGTAATTGTAGCAAAAGCATGCAGAATATTTCATTACACATCAATAAATTATTGGCCTGGACAGATATTTTCTAATCATCCAATTGAGACTTGTTATTAAACACCTCTAGAGAAGTTGGGACTTGAATCCAGGCTCTTTGATTCAGAAGTGGAGACACTGCCTCTGCACCACAAGAGCTCTATTTCCTGCTGGTCAGATAGGTTTTTTTAAGCATCTGGAGCTGCACCAGGATCTGAGAAAATCTAGACTAAGCAAATTGTCCAGAAAATTGCTGTTCAGTTACTGTATTATTGAATATAGCTGAAGGCAGCCAAGGACCATGGGGATAAGCCATGGAGTTGAGTAAAGTTTCCTAAGGTAAGTTGTATCTGTTTATCATAGATGAAAGGATTTAACATTGAAGTAAATATTTTAGCTGCCTTCCACACATCAGTGGAGGTATCAGAATTAAATACATTGCCAGTCCATAGGTTACGGCTATTGTGTAGGGATTGGGCCAGTGGGCAAGTTTTCTTGAACTTCTCCTGTGCATCAGTAAGCGAGCAGTTGAAACTGAGTATGGGAATAGTATGGTAGTAATATCACTTGACTAGTAATGCAAAAGCCCAGGTTGATCCTGTAAGAATGTAATTTGAATCTCACCATGGCACAAGATGGCATTTGAACTCATTTAGTAACTTTGGAATGAAAAAGCTAATCTAATGGCAATCACAAAACCATTATAAAGTCTTGTCTGGTTCAGTAATGTTGTCCTTACCTGATATGGCCTACAGTTCCACAACAATGTAGTTGACTCTTAACCACTATCAGAAATTGCATAACAAACAACATATCAAGCCACTACAAAGTCTAAGAAAAGAATGTAATAAGGTGGGCCACTTGATATTAAGTGAGATTCCAGAAATGGCAATAACAAACTCAGTCCTGGCAACCCTACAAAATCCTCCATACTATTCTCTGAGGCTTGTGCCAAAACTGGAAGAGTTGTCCCACAATACTTTTACATGGACATACTCATGGAATCTTACAATATCCCAAATACCATTATCACCATCCCTATGTATAGACATCCCACTGTCAGGGCAGACATGAAAGAGTTTTCCTGGGAGTTGTCAACATTGATTCTATAGCTCATCAAGTCTCATGACATCACATCAAATATGGGCAAGGGAATTTCCTGCTGATAACAACTTCCCACCCACAGCTGATGAATCAGAACTCCTCAATGTGGAATACCAGTTGGAAGAAGTATTGAGGATGGCAAGGACACAGATTGTACTCTAGGTGAGAGATTTCAATCTTCATTACCAAGAATGACTCAGCACCACTACTGGCAGAGTCTTCAAGGACATATCTGCTAGACTTTGTTCTGCAGCAGTGAAGGAATCAACATGAAAGGGAAAATAAACTACTTGACATCATCCTTACTAATCTACTTATCTCAAGGTTAAAAATCACACAACATCAGGTTATAGTCCAACAGGTTTAATTGGAAGCACTAGCTTTCGGAGCACTGCTCCTTCATCAGGTGGTTGTGGACCTGATGAAGGAGCAGTGCTCCGAAAGCTAGTGCTTCCAATTAAGCCTGTTGGACGATAACCTGGTGTTGTGTGATTTTAACTTTGTACACCCCAGTCCAACACCGTCATCTCCAAATCATGACTACTTATCTCAGATTAATTTGTCTTTGATGGCAAGAGTAACCATCACATAATCCTTTTCAAGATAAAGTCCTGCCTTAACATTGAAGATACCATCCATCATGTTGTGTGACACTACCATTTTGCTAAATCGACTAGACTTTGAACACATCTAGCAAGGCATAGCTCCCTCCATCAAATGGTCAGAAGTAGGGAAGTTCACTGATGATTGCAGAATGCACAGTACAATTTATGACTTCTCAGACACTGAAGTCACTCATATGCAGCAAGACCTGGACAATATCTGGGCTTGAACTGATAGCTGGCAAAGTAATATTCATGTTACGAAAGTGCCAGGTAATAACCATCCCAAATAAGTTACAATCTGTTAAGAAAAGTAAGGATGTTTTTGTTTCAGTTATCCACTGCATTATAGTGAGACCACATCTCAAATACTGTCTGCAATTTGGTCTCCTTATTTAAAGAAAGATGTAAATGCATTAATGGTGGTTCAGAGAATGGGTTTATTACATTAGTACCTCGAATGACTGATCTCCTTACAAGGAAACAAATGATCTTATTTTCACTGGAGTTTAGAAGATTGAAGTGGGGCTTGTTTGAAGTGTATAAGATTCTGACAGTTTAGACAAGTTGGGTGGAAATAATGCTTCCTGTTGTGATGAGTCTAAAACTAGGGGAACTGTTCAAAAACGTTTAGAAAGAAATGAGATTCCTATCAGGCAATAGAATCAAAAGTTTTACATGTACTCCGATAAGAAAGAAAAGATGAGAGATATTTCTTCACTCTCTCATTCTGTCATGATAAACCAAATGCATATTCAGTTATTTGGGCCATTCTAATGTCAGCTTTCCCAATAAATTTAATTTCTAGGGGGATGGTCAGGAAATGGTTTCAGGACTCTGTGGTAGAATCAGTAAAATAAGATATCAAGGTCATTGAAGCTGAAGAGCAGAAGTCCGTACAAGAAGGTCAGAGCAGCAGACATCAAGAAACCATGGGAGAATAAAAACGGTAGGGAAGGAAAAAGAGACACCATCCGGAGTTCTATAAGCAGAAGCAAGGAAAGCTGGGTATGACAGAGCTAGATGAAACTTTCTTGGCAGATGTTCTCAGACATCTGTATCCTTAGTTAGTGTGGACCTCTGGAGCATCTTAGAAATAGCTGCAGTTTTGTGTACCACCGAGTGACAGATGTCTTCTTTACTATTGCTAATCCACACATCTGATGGAGAACCACAGGCTTAAGGGGAATTAGGTGTGGTCTGTCTCGAGTGGTGTCCTAAAGTACCCTCCAGTGAAGATGTAGTCATCTTAATGAGGTGCTGGAAGGAGTAGTTCATCAGGTTGGGGGAAGATAAGGAAGTAAAACAAAAGGAAGAATTAGAGGTAGAGGGAAATGAAGCTGAACAGAAAGGTGTTCTTACTCAGGACAAGCTTGCTTCCTCCTGCATCTGTCCAGCATAAGGACCTTCTTCCTCGCTCTTCAGTCTGCTATAACTTTGACTTCCCTACAACATCCAGCTTTCCTTTTCTCCAGTGGAAGATTTTTCATAATCTCTCTCCCTCAGAGAAAAAGCCCAGCTACCATCAATGCCTGAATGAATCCCCTACTTCATTTGATCCACTTGCATTTCTCCTCCCAGTGCCTTTAATTTGAAAGGCAACATCCCTCCATACCAATGACAGAGTAATTGAATTAAGATCAGAAATATTCACAGAAACATAGAAGATAGGAGCAGGAAGAGGCCATTCAGCCCTTCAAGCCTGCTCTGCCATTCATCATGATCATGGCTGATTATCCAGTTCAATGGTTAATCCTGTTTTCTCTCCATAACCGTTGATCCATTCGCCCCAAGTGCTATATCTAGCTATCTCTTGAATACATTTCTTTAAAATGTTTTGACATCAACTATTTCCTGTGGTAATGAATTCCACAGGCCCACAACTCTTTCGGTTTGGAAATGTCTCCTCATCTCCATCCTAAATAGTCCACCCCAAATCCTCAGAATGAGATCCCTGGTTCTGGACGCACCCACATTCGGGAACATCCTCCCTGCATCTACTTTATCTAGTCCTGCTAGACTTTTATAAGTGTCTATGAAATCCTCCCTCACTCATCTGAACTCCAGAGAAAACAACCCTAACCTAATCAATCTCTCCTCATATGTCAGTCCCGCATCCCTGGAATCAGCCTGGTAAACCTTCGCTGCACTCCGTCGAGAGCAAGAGCATCCTTCCTCAGGAAGAGAGACCAAAACTGCACACACTATTATAGGTGTGACCTCACCAAGGCCCTATGTAACTGCAACAACACATCCTTGCTCCTGTAATCGAAACCTCTCGCAATGAAGGCCAACATACCATTTGCCTTCTTTGCTGGCTGCTGCACCTGCTGCTTACCTTTGGTGACTGGTGCACAAGGACACTCAGGTCCTGCAACACACGCCCCTCTCCCAATTTACAGCCATTCAGGTAGTAATCTGACTTCTTGCTTTTGCTTCCAAAGTGAATAACCTCACATTTATCCAAATTATACTGCATCTGCCATTGATTTGCCTGTCCAGATCACACTGAAGGATCTCTGCATCCTCATCACAGTTCACCCTTCCACCGAACTAGGTATCATCTGCAACTTTGAGATGTTACGTTTTATTATCCAAGTCATTAATATATATTGTGAATAGCTGGGGTCCCAGCATCGATCCCTGTGACACCCCATTAGTTATTGCCTGACAATTTGAAAAGGACCCATTAATTCTTCCTCTTTGTTTCCTCTCTACGAACCCAGTTTTCTATCCATTTCAATATACTTCCCCAATCCCAGGTGCTTTAATCTTGCACAATAATCTCTATTGCGGGACTTCGTCAAACGCTTTCTGAAAGTCCACATCGACTGGCTCCCCCTTCTCAACTTTTCTAGTTACATTTTCATAGGATTTCAACAGATTTGTCAAGCATGATTTCCCCTTCATTAATCCATACTGACTCTGTGTGATCCTGCCACTGCTTTGTTAATGTTCCGTTATAAAGTCCGTGATAATGGATTTGAGAATTTTCCCCATTACCGATGTTAGACTTGCTGGCCTATAATTCCCTGTTTTCTCTCTATCTCCCTTTTTGAATATTGGATCTGCAGGAACTGTACCAGAGTCAACAGAATCCTGGAAGATGACCACCAATGCATCTGCTATTTCTACAGCCATTTCCTTAAGTATTCTTAAGTACTCATAATGATGACGATGTCAGAGCCACATGATTAAATAGTGAGAACTGGAAGGAGGGAGCAGAATCTCTATATCTAGTGTGACAACAACGTGTGTGTGTTTTATTCATTTGTGAGACATGAGCAACGGTGGCTATCCAGCATTTATTGTCCACCCCTAGTTGCCCTTGAGAAGATGATGGTGCCCTGCCTTCTTGAATTGCTTCTGTCCATGTGCTGTAGGTAGACCCACAATTCCATTGGGAAGGAAATTCTAGGATTTTGATCCAAAATTGTAAGGTCTTGCAGTGTTCAATTTGCAACTGGCTGTCATATGCTACATTTTAACATTGCCTACACTTCAAAACTACTTCTTCATCAGCTGGAAGGCCCTGAGAAAGATGCCTTAAAAATACAAGTGTCTTTTTTTTATATTCTCTCAACCTTCCTCCTATATAATGTAATTAAAAACAAAAGGCACTTGTTTATTTTATTTTCCTATCTATTTCACAGGATGTGGGATAAAGCTAGCACATTTATTGCCCATTCCCCAGCTGTCCTAGAAAATAGATCAAATTGTAAATGAAGAGTTCTTATCAAATGTTTCATGGGCTCTAATTTCATTATTTTCGGAGATAAAATAGAAGTTGACTCCAAACGCACAACAAAACATTGATTGAGGACTCACTGACAGTCAATCTGAACTTTGGCTACTTTCTCACAGAGGTGGGCAAAACAAACCCATCTTCTGTTTTTTCCTTCCATGGCAATAATTCAAGCTCTCAGCTCAAACCTGTATTCTTGCTGAGGCATCACCTCTTTAGGAGAACAGAAATGATGAACTTACTGCAGCAACTTCAAACATTTACTTTTCGTTACTATGTCTTGCATGAGTTTTCTCTCAAGTGAGTGGGATCTATTTTGGCACAAAAAGGAACAGTGGAATTTATTTAATGAGCTGTCTTGCAAGATAACAAAGACTTCAATCTGAAGAAGTGTGAGATTATTCACTTTGGATCTGAGAAAGACAAGTTGGGATATTTGTTCAATGGTGAGTGAGTAGGAGCTATGGAGAAGCAAGGGATTTAAGTGTTCATGTAGTTAAATCATTAAAACTAGAACACTGATACAAGTAGAGTTCAGGATGGCTGATATATTGGTCTTTATCTTGGGTTGGAATGAAAAGGGAAAAGAAGTGATACTTCACTTACACAGCATCTTGGTCTACTCCATCTGGAATATTGCTTGTAGCTTTTAGCACTGCAGCTAAGAGACAATATGTTAGTCATGGTGAGGCTGACGTCCAAATTCACCAGCATGATGCCAAGGTTTAAATGACTGAACAGATTATCGAGGATTGTATTCTTTGAGTTTGGAAAGTTAAAGTGATAAAATCGAAGTGGTTAAAATTATGAAAGGGACTTGATAGGATAAATGCAGAAATGTTTTTCTTTTTAGAAGAGAACCAAGAATAAGTGGCAAAATCTTAAAATTCGATCTAGGACATGTTGGAGTGAAATTGGGAGACACTTTTTTGCATAAAGAATAGTAGAGCATTGACCTCCTAAAAGCTGTAGATGTTGATTCAATTGAAATTTTTAAAACCAACATATCAACAAATTTCTGTTAGATAAGTGGTTGGACGATGGGTAAGTAGAACTGAAGTACAAACCAGTCATGATCTGATTGAATGATGTTACAACTTATGGAACTGAATGACCTTCTCTGCTTCCTATGACTCAGTTTAGCTATTTTGCCTCGTGAAAAACAATAGGTCACTAAACTGCCACATCTGGTAATTCTTATAACAAATTCAAACAGTATCCAAGGGCTAAGATAGATAACAGCATCTAATTAAGTATTCAAACTGGTTTGAACCAGTCTTGAGTCCCGGGGGTAATATCAACATTTCAGTGAATGTGTAAAATGAATGATGTTAGTTCTTCCCTTGATTTTCCTTTAATTGTACATATCAGGAAATTAATGGGGAAATGTTGGGTCAGATGTGTGCTTTAAACCGCCCATTTTGTAAAGAGTTAAGCAGAAATAAAAAGTCACTGAGAATGAAAGAAACTAGCGAAAGTGTTACAAATAAGGCTATAATTATATTATGGTTGTTGGTCAGCAGACCATGATTATAGTGCTGCTGTCAGGGAATTAGCCACATTGAAATCAATGACTAAGAGGTTTTGTACATGTTTTGAAGTGTGCAAAAAACTTTGCTTGTTGTTAGTCAGGATGGTATGGAAACAATTGATTATTCTAACATTAAAAGGTTCACATCTCATGCTACTTGATTTTAGTTTGCTCCAGTCTTGGATTGCTGCTTAAGAACTGAAATAAATGTATTACTTTGTCATGAAAGCCCATTTCTCAACACTGCAAAGGAGGCAGTACCAATATATAATTTTGCAGCCAGTGTATAACCACACTTAATGGTGTCTGTTTAACAGGCAGAGATTGTTGGTTCAATTCCAGTCTTCACCAACGTTACTGGTTTCTGTGCCACCCCTTAATTTTGCCTGAGTCTCTTGTTGTATAGCAGCAATGGGCCTACCTTTGGGCCAAGAGGTCTGTATTCAATTCCTATCAGCTTCAGATGTGTGTAATAATATGTTTGAACAGGTTGATTAAAATAATTACAAACGCACTTTGTATGGGCAATGTGTTTAATATTCATTGTCACATGTGACAGAGCAATTAGACTGTATTGGAAAAGCTTACAGTTTGGTAATCTATCTGTTTGGCCACATTGCAAATGTACCTCCCTTGACCATCCAACCCTGAGGTAGGATTTAAACCTAGAACTTTTGAATCAGAGACAGGAATCATACCCACTGTTCCACTAGACTTGATTCATTTAGGAAATTATGAAACCCACAAAATAAATGAGAATAATATCAGCAAAAAAAATGTTTTGGAGAAACTTAAGGGACTACAATCGAACAAATCCCTAGGATCTGATGGTTACATCTTGATTTCTAGACACTAAATCAGGGATAATGGATATACTGACAATGGACTACTTCTAAAATCCAATGGAATGTACAATCCAGCAGATTGAAAGTTAGCAAGTATAACATCACTGTTCAAGTAAAGAGAATGAGAGAAAAGAGAAAACTGTGGGCCATTTGGACTGATATCATATGTCAGGAAATGCTGGAATCTAATATTTAGGAAATATTAATAGTGCCCTTGTGAAATTATCTAATGATAGAATAGATTCAACATGGCTATATGAAAGCAAGTCATGTTTGATGAATTACTAGAGTTTTTTGAGGATGTAACTAGTAGGGGATATAAAGTGGAACCAATAGATGTAGCATATTTGGGAAAGGTATTTCGTAAAATCAATAGGCAAGGTGAGAGTTCTTGGAATTGGGGTGAGATATTAACATGGGAAAAGGATTGGTTCATCAAAAGGCAGCAAAGAGCAAGGATGAATTGGGTATTTTGATTTAGTGACAGCCTTATTAGATTAGAAGTGAATGAATATATTCAATGAATTTATTCAAAAAAGGAGGGTGGCAAAGCAGGAAACTACAGTTTAATTAATTTAAGATCTGTCATAGGGAAAATGTTAGAAACTATTAAACAGTTACAGTAGGACAGCAAGGTAGATTTAAGTAATCAGTTCAAGTTAACATGGGTTTATGAAATGGAAATCACATTTGACCAATCTAATAGAATTCGTTGAAGAGGTAACATATGCTGTGGATAAAAGGGAATTGGTGGGCATACTGGATTTAGAATATCCCAGAATGCATTTGATAAGGAACCACATCAAAGTTTAATGCAGAAAATAAAACCTCTCAGTTTAGAGGGTAGCATATTGGCACCTCTCCACTGGTCCCAAAAGTAACAGCTGCGCAACCCACTTTAATCTCTCATAATACCTGACTTATTTCATTCCAGGAGTTAAACAGCCCATACTAGAGCAGAACGAGCTATGGCAGTTGGTGTACTATCTGACATTTGAATTCGCATCTTTTATGAAGAAAGGATCCTGACTCTGACCATCCCAAATGGCTGACTGACCATTTCCAAGCCCCTATACTGGTATTGGAGGGATTCCTTGACTCACTGCACTGGAGCCCCTGACTGAAGTTTGTCTCCCTTGGCTTGACTGAAGACCGCTGACAACCATGACCAGCTTTT
The DNA here is from genome assembly GCF_004010195.1 of Chiloscyllium plagiosum. Taxonomy (NCBI): domain Eukaryota; kingdom Metazoa; phylum Chordata; class Chondrichthyes; order Orectolobiformes; family Hemiscylliidae; genus Chiloscyllium; species Chiloscyllium plagiosum. The sequence continues at coordinate 46,684,956 of NC_057720.1, read as the reverse complement.
TGACTTTGAGTCTGTACAAAATAGCACGGCAGACAGCAGTACTATGAGACTGGTATCTTTGGCTGACGGCTGAAAATGTGTTGCTGGAAAAGCGCAGCAGGTCAGGCAGCATCCAAGGAGCAGGAGAATTGATGTTTCGGGCATGAGCCCTTCTTCAGGAATGAGGAAAGTGTGCCTGGGGGGCTAAGATAAAAGGTAGGGAGGAGGGACTTGGGGGAGGGGCATTGGAAATGCGATAGGTGGAAGGAGGTTTGACTGAGGGGCAAGATGCACAAAGGCAAGGCTAGGCAAGTGAAGGAAGGTGGGATATGAACATCCAGGGAGACTCAAAATAATTGACTGTTAAGAGAGCAAGCAAGCAGCCTGGAGATGCAGCCTGGTACAGTCCTTGGGTTGGATGCATGTTCCACAGCGCAGAATATCTTTGCTGCAGCATTACAATGATAGTTATCATTGTGCCCTGAAATGCAGCATTGAAATGCAGAAGTATAAGTGGACTGGAGATGTGCTAGGAGGATATTTTAGAGGTACGCTTCAGATGTGTGTGTGTGTGTGTTTGGAGTCTGCCCTGAAATGTTGATTTCTGCTGTCCAACATGGAGGTCCCTTCAGAACAAAGAGTAGGGCGAAGTCCCCAGGAACACACTCTGACTTCCATTTCTCAGCATCCAGTTTGCTCTTTTGAAGTGATATAGTAGAAACCTGGAAATTAATGAGGTGAGATTTACAATTAATAAAGTAGTTAACATGTGGCTCAGCGGTTACCACTGCTGCCTCACAGCACTAGGGACCCGGGTTAGGTTCCAGCTTCGGGCGACTGTCTGTGTGGAGTTTGCACATTCTTCCCCTGTCTGCGTGGATTTCCTCTGGATCCTCTGGTTTCCTCCCACAATCCAAAAGATGTGCAGGTTTGGTGAATTGGCTGTGCTAAATTGTCCACAGTGTTCAGGGATATGGAGATTGGGTGCATTAGTCAGGAGTTAAATATAGGGGAATGGGTCTGGGTGGGTTATTCTTCAGAGAGTCAGTGTGGACTTGTTGGGCCGAAGGGCTTGTTTCCACGCTGTAGGGATTCTATGATTCTATAATAATCCCCATCAACAGGCAACTCGTCATTTCTTAGTGAAACTCTTGCCTCAATACCCAGAAAGTAGTTAAAAAGGTAGTAAGTTGTTCCCAATTTTGAGATAGGCATCACTTAACTTCTTGCGCAGTTCTACCACTTTGGCACCTACATCATTCAGAGTGAACCTTGAACTAGGGTCATTCATTTAAAACAGATGAGATGAAATGTTTTCTCTCAGGGTGTCATGAGGTTTTGGAACTCTTTTCCTGAAAAGGTGGTGGAAGCAGACTTTTAATTTTCTCAAGTTAGTGGTAGATAAATTGGTTCTTGTGAAGCAAGGGCTCAAAGATTATCAGGGGTAGGTGGTCATGTAGATGAGGGACTATAATCAGATCAACCATGATCGTATTAAACGACCCACTTGCGTTCTTAATTTGTATTTTTCATGTGTCAGGCTGTAACTAGTGAACTGTTACGAGGTTCAATGCAGGAGCCTAATCTTTTGATAACCTATATCAATGGTTTAGACAAAGAGACAGAGAGCAATGGATCTAAACTTGGTGATGATAATGCAAGCTGTGAGGAGGACACAAAAAGGTTGCAAAGAGACTTAAACAGATTAAATAAGTGGAGTACAACGTGGAGATAGTTGAGTTTTTAAAAAAAATTCTATAGTAAGAATAAAGGCATGAATTTTGTAATTGTCAATATACAGAAGCAGAGTTGAGAGTGCAGTGATGATGAAGGGCTTATGCCTGAAACGTTGATTCTCCTGCTCCTTGGATGTTGCCTGACCTGCTGTGCTTTTCAAGCACCACACTCTTGACTCTGATCCCCAGCATCTGCAGTCCTCACTTTCTCCTAATAAACAGAAGCAATTGGGCGTGTTTTTAAAAGGAATACAGCTTGCATACAGGAGCAAGTAATTAGGAAGACAAATTTATATTGGGCATGATTATAACGTGATTGCAGTACAAGAAAGGACAAATCTTGTTGCAATTCTATTAGGGCGTTGGCGGATTTCACTTGTATACTTTGGGCAGTTTAGATATTCATTTTAAGTAAGTATATATTTACATTAGTGGTGGTAGCAAAGATTCACTTGATTGGTCCATGTGACAAAAAGGTTGCCCTATGAGAAGAGACTAAATAAATGGAGATGATATTCTCTGGAGTTTACAAGAAGGAGAGATGATCTCATTGAAACACACAGGATTCTTAAGGGACTTCACAGGGGGGACAGTGAGCAGCTTTTCCTTGACTGGGGAATTTAGAATAAGGGAACACAATCTTAGAATAAGGGACCAATCATTTAGAACTGGGATGAGTTGAATATTTTAAGGATGAGAATGATCAGTGTTTAGTCTCTTTAAGAATCAAAATATATGAGTAGCAGGTCGAACGTGGATTTGAAGTCAAAGACCAATCAGGATTGTATTGAATGGCAGCTCAGGCTTTGTAGAATGTATAGTTTATCTCAGCTCCTTTTTTGTTTAAAGTCCTTGTGTTTCTTAGAAGAACATACCATTGGACAAACCCGAATGTTCCAATAGCAGATGTTGCCTGCAGAGAAGCTTCTGATCCATGGGTCGTATGCTGCGGTGACAACTCCAAATAAAATTTACCGGATTGTTCAAAACAGCAGCCAATTGGCACTGGTTTTCCTGGGCCTAGTAAACATAACACCAGATGCAGCATAATCCCTCTAGTAACATCAGGACACATTTTGCGCAAGCTAATTGGCCACCAGTGGTCTGTGCAACAAAAACCTAAGTATATTTGTGCTTTGGAACTATGTAATAGAAAGACCAGCTGCAGTAGTCAACATAAAATTGGGAGAGCATCATATTCTGATCACTGTTCCATGACTATAAAATAAAAGAGACTATAATTATAGCTATGGGAATTTATAATCCAGCATAGCAAATATTTTATTTGTTTTCTAGATACCTTTAATTTAAAGGCTGCAATCAATTTTTGCTTGGGCTGCTTTTGAAATGACTACTGAGAAGGCATGATATTTACCAGAAGATTCCTCATGCTTATTTGTGGAGAAGAACCAAAATTTAACAGTACTAAGACATGATAAAATGTATAAAGGGCACACATGGGCTCGTGTCCCAGTATTACTCTGGGACAGAAATCAGGTTTAGGTTCTACCTATTCCAGAGGTGTGTTGTAATACATCTGAACAAATTGATTAAATATATCTATAATAGGCTTAAGCTCTGCTGCTACAAGGGCCAACATATTGTGTGGAGAAAGTATAGGATTAGGTAAGTAAATGTAGTGCACCCAACTTGTCATAAGAACATAATAAATAGGAGTAGGAGTCGATCATCTGGCCCATCAAGTCTACGCCACCATTCAATAAGATCATGGCTGATTTTTGCACAGACTCAGCTCCACCTACGCGCTTGCTCACCCTAACCCTTAATTCTTGAACTGTTCAAAAATCTATCTTTGCCTTAAAAACAATCAGTGAAATACCTCAACTGCCTCACTGGGCAGGGAATTCCAGTAAAGCTATTGCCTGCTCAATTTTCCACTTTCTGAACTATCCAATTAATTTTCCCTTTCATTTTTCTAATCTGTCTCAACTCTCTGCATTAGTAGTCTGTACCTTTATCCCCCAAATTCACTAATTTTTACTTAAATTAAAATCCCAACTATCTGTGCACCTATTCTCTTCCAAGTTTGAGGACATGCTGATTGAAGTCTGAAAATTCTCAAGCATGCTATCAATGTTATTAACTATACATTCCCATAGCTTTTTGGAAGCTTGAATAGTATCTCCCAGCGATTTCTTCTCTGCAATGTAAATAATTTCAGAATCTTCAACCTCTGTGCACAGATTCCTTAAGGTCATGATCAGTTTGATTACCCTTTTCTACCCATCTGAAATACCAGAGGGTTCTATGCTATTATAACAATGTTTGAACAGATAGATGTGTATACAGTAATCCAAACATTCAATAGTTTGTGGATATTATAGATAAATGGGGGAAATATCAAAACTCAACAATGTTTCTTGGATTCACCGGGATCAATGACAAAATTTTTTTGGAGGTTTTGGCAAAACAAATCCAATAGTGAACTGCAAAGTAACGCTTCCATCTGCTTTGGGCCACAGGTGAACTCCAATGTGGCTGAAACTACTATCTATCACCGAGCAAAATAGGAAACAGATGTGTGATGATTAATCATTTGCTGTTGATGACAAGACCACACTGATGTGACATGTGTAAACATTGGCACTGGTTGTATTGTGGTAGTAATAATGAACATAAAACAGACTCCACAATACGAATTTTAATTCCAAAAGTGAGACATCTGCATAACTTATGATATACTTCCTAAGTAGACAAACAAGATCATATCAGATGTTAACTATTCTGTTACTTAACCTTTGGATGATGTGTTTCATTTTAAAAATAGATTTAGGACCACCCAAGTGTTATAAATATGGAATGACAGATGGGTTCAGATGATGTTATACATCATGAAAGCAAAGCTAAAGCAGCTTATAACTGTGATCTGAACCAGAGCATTGGATTACAGTCTTGAAATCAAAATGGGACCTCAGTATTTTGTAATATCAGGACTGAATCTTTTGTTTTTTCTGGCTAAGTCAGTGCTGTGTTGCATTTTTTGGAGGGATTTCTGTAGTGAAGCTGAGCGGGTTCTTTGCTGTAAATTGCTAAATTCATCCCCGTTAAATACCTACCCCACCCTTATGGTGTCTGTAACATTTAATTCCTGCCTCAAATTATCACATGGCAATCCCAACACAACTTAGTGGACATCTGCCAAAGCGCTCTTACACTCTGGCAAGAGTTTGAAACATGGCTGCCTACTTGCTGCAAGCACAGTGTTTGCTGTGTAAGCTGCTGGCACATGGTGCAGGTGTTCAGAATGATGTCGTACACTGCCATACAGCAAGATGTTCTCTCCCTGACTGAGGACTGCTGAACAGCTGGGCAAAGCTACCTGGTTGTGTGAACTGAAGAAGTGTCACTGGACTCGAAATGTTAACTCTGCTTTCTCTCCACATCTGCTGCCAGACCATCTGAGTTTCTCCAGTAATTTCTGTTTTTGTTTCTTAATGCCTGGTTTAGAATATAGAACATAGAACAATATAGCACAGAGTAGGCCCTTTGGCCCTTAATGTTGCACTGACCTATGAACTAATCTAAGCCTATCCCACTACACTATCTCACCATCATCCATGTGCTTAAATCTCCCTAATGTGGCTGAGTTAACTACATTGGCAGGCAGGGCATTCCATGCCCTTACCACTCTCTGAGTAAAGAACCTGCCTCTGACATCTGTCTTAAATCTATCACCCCTCAATTTGTAGCTGTGACCCTCGTACAAGCTGATGTCATCATCCTAGGAAAAAAAAATTCACTGTCTACCCTATCTAATCCTCTGATCATCTTGTATGTCTCTATCAAAGCCCCTCTTAGCCTTCTTCTTTCCAATGAGAATAGACCCACGTCTCTCAGCCTTTCCTAATAAGACCTTTCCTCCAGACCAGGCAACATCCCAGTAAATCCCCTCTGCATCTTTTCCAATGCTTCCACATCCTTCCTGTAATGGGGCAACCAGAACTATACACAGTATTCCAAGTGAAGCCACACTTGGCATTTTGTATAGTTGCAGCATGACATTACAGCTCTGGAACTCAATCCCTCTAACAATAAAATCTAACACACTATATGCCTTCTTAACAGCCCTATCAACCTGGGTGGCAATTTTCAGGGATCTATATACATGGACTCCAAGATCCCTCTGCACATCCACACTCCAACAATCTTTCCATTGACGCAGTATTCTGCCTTCTTGTTATTCTTCCCAAAGTGAATCACCTCACATTTATCTGCATTGAACTCCATTTGCCACCTCTTAGCCCAATTCTGCAGTTTATCCAAATCCCCCTACAACCTGCAACATTCTTCCACACTGTCCACTACTCCACCGACTTTAGTGGCAAACTTAGTAGCCCATCCCTCTATGCCTGCATCTAAATCATTTATAAAAATGACAAACAGCAGTGATCCTAAATCAGATCCTTGTGGCACACCACTGGTAACCGGACTCCAGGCTGAATATTTTCCATCAACCATCATTCACTGCCTTCTTACAGAAAGCCAGTTTCTAATTCCAAACTGCTAAATCACCCTCAATTTTGTTAGGCTGTAAGGAAAACCATTTTTACTCAGAGGATGATGATGATCTGGACTGTACTGCCTGGGAGGGTGGTAGTGGTGAGTTGCCTCACATCCTTTAAGAAGATCAATTGTGTTAGGGGACTCTCTAGTCTGATGTTTCTAAGGCCAGCAGCGAAAAATCAGAATGGCGTGTTGCTTCCCTGGTGCCAGGATCAAGGATGTCTCAGAGAGGGTGCAAAATGGGGAGAGCGGCCAGCAAGAGGTCATTGTCCACATTGGAACCAATGACATAGGAAGGGAAAAGGTTGAGATTCTGAAGGAAGATTACAGAGAGTTAGGCAGAAATTTAAAAAGGAGGTCCTTGTGAGTAGTAATGTCTGGATTACTCCCGATGCTACGAGCTAGTGAGGGCAGAAACAGAAGGATAGAGCAGATGAATGCATGGCTGAAGAGCTAGTGAATGGGAGAAGGATTCACATTTTTGGATCATTGGAATCTCTTTTTGGGTAGAAGTGACCTGTACAAGATGGACGGATTTCACCTAAATTGGAAGGGGACTAATATACTGGCAGGGAAATTTGCCAGAACTGCTCGGGAGGATTTAAACTACTAACGTGGGGGGGGGGAAGAGAGGAGGAAAGAGATAATGAGGAAAGAGATCAATCTGAGACTGGTACAGTTGAGAACAGAAGTGAGTCAAACAGTCAGGGCAGACAGGGACAAGGTAGGACTAATAAATCAAACTGCATTTATTTCAATGCAAGGGGCCTAACAGGGAAGGCAAATGAACTCAGGGCATGGTTAGGAACATGGGACTGGGATATCATAGCAATTCAGAAACATTGCTCAAGGATGGACAGGACTGGCAGCTTAATGTTCCAGGATACAAATGCTACAGGAAGGATAGAAAGGGAGGCAAGAGAGGAGGGGGAGTGGCGTTTTTGATAAGGGATAGCATTACAGCTGTACTAAGGGACGATATTCCCAGAAATACATCCAGGGAAGTTACTTGGGTGGAGCTGAGAAATAAGAAAGGGACGATTGCCTTATTGGGACTGTATTATAAGCCCCCAAATAGTCAGAGGGAAATTGAGAAACAAACTTATAAGGAGATATCAGCTATCTGTAATAATAATTGGGTGTTTATGGTAGGGGGTTTTAACTTTCCAAACATAGACTGGGACTGCCATAGTGTTAAGGGGCTAGAGAAGGTGCAAAACTTGACCTACTCTTGGGAAATAAGGCAGGGCAGGTGAATGAGGTGTCAGTGGGGGAGCACTTTGGGGCCAGTGACCATAATTCCATGAGATTTAAAATAATGATGGAAGAGGATAGACCAGATCTAAAAGTTGAAGTTCTAAATTGGAAGACGGCCAATTTTGATGGTATTAGGCAAGAACTTTCAAAAGCTGATTGGGGGTAGATGTTCGCAAGTAAAGGGACTGCTGGAAAATGAGAAGCCTTCAGAAATGAGATAATGAGAGTTCAGAGACAGTATATTCCTGTTAGGGTGAAAGGAACGGCTGGTAGGTATAGGGAATGCTGGATGACTAAAGAAATTGAGGGTTTGATTAAGAAAAAGAAGGAAGCATATGTCAGGTATAGACAGGATAGATCGAGTGAATTTTTAGAAGAGTATAAAGGCAGTAGGAATATACTTAAGAGGAAAATCAGGAGGGCAAATAGGGGACATGAGATAGCTTTGGCAAATAGAATTAAGAAGAATCCAAAGGGTTTTTACATATACATTAAGGACAAAAGGGTAACGAGGGAGAGAATAGGGCCCCTCAAAGATCAGCAAGGCGGCCTTTGTGTGGACCCGCAGAAAATGGGGGACATACTGAACGAGTATTTTGCAACAGTGTTGAAGAGAAATAGATAGTGACATCTTGCAAAATGTCCATATTACAGAGGAGGAAGTGCTGGATGTCTTGAAATGCGTAAAGGTGGATAAATCTCCAGGACCTGATCAGGTGCACCCTAGAACTCTGTGGGAAGCTATGGAAGTGATTGCTGGGCATCATGCTGAGATATTTATATCATCAATAGTCACAAATGAGGTGCTGGAAGACTGGAGGTTGGCTAACATAGTGCTACTGTTTAAGAAGGGTGGTAAGCACAAGCCAAGGAACTATAGACCAGTGAGCCTGATGTCAGTGGTGGGCAAGTTGTTGGAGGGAATCCTGAGGGACAGGATGTACATGTATTTGGAAAGGCAAGGACTGATTAGAGACAGTCACCATGGTTTTGTGCATAGGAAATCATGTCTCACAAACTTGATTGAGTTTTTTGAAGAAGTAACAAGAAGATTGATGAAGGCAGAGCAGTAGATGTGATCTATATGGACTTCAGTAAGGTGTTCGACAAGGTTCCCCATGGGAGACTGATTAGCAATGTTAGATCTCATGGAATACAGGGAGAACTAGCCATTTGGATATAGAACTGGCTCAAAGGTAGAAGACAGAGGGTGGTGGTAGAGGGTAGTTTTTCAGACTGGAGGCCTGTGACAAGTGAAGTGCCATAAGGATCGGTGCTGGGTCCTCTACTTTTCATCATTTATATAAATGATTTGGATGTGAGCATAAAAAGTATAGTTAGTAAGTTTGCAAATGACACCAAAATTGGAGGTGTAGTAGATAGCGAAGAAGGTTACCTCCAATTACAACAGGATCTAGACCAGATGAGCCAATGGGCTGAGAAGTGGCAGATGGAGTTTAATTCAGATAAATGTGAGGTGCTGCATTTTGGGAAAGCCAATCTTAGCAGGACTTATACACTTAATGGTAAGGTCCTAGGGAGTGTTGCTGAACAAAGAGACCTTGGAGTGTAGGTTCATAGCTCCTTGAAACTGGAATCGCAGGTAGATAGGATAATGAAGAAGGTATTTGGTATGCTTTCCTTTATTGGTTAGAGTATTGAGTACAGGATTTGGGAGGTCGTGTTGCGGTTGTACAGGACATTGATTAGGTCACTGTTGGAATATTGCATGCAATCCTGGTCTCCTTCCTATCGGAAAGATGTTGTGAAACTTGGAAGGGTTCAGAAAAGATTTACAAAGATATTGCCAGGGTCAGAGGATTTGAGCTATAGGGAGTGGATGAATAGGCTGCTGTTTTCCCTGGATTGTCAGAGGCTGAGGGGTGAACTTATAGAGGTTTATAAAATTATGAGGGACATGGATAGGGTAAATAGACAAAGTCTTTTCCCTGGAGTGGGGGAGTCCAGAACTAGAGGGCATAGGTTTAGGGTGAGAGGGGAAAGATATAAAAGAGACCTAAGGGGCAATGTTTTCACTCAGAGGGTGGTACGTGCATGGAATGAGGTGCCAGAGGAAGTGGTGGAGGCTGGTACAATTGCAACATTTAAGAGGCATTTGGATGGGTATATGTATAGGAATGGTTTGGAGGGATATGGGCCAGGTGCTGGCAGGTGGGCCTAGATTGGGTTGGGATACTTGGTCAGCATGGACGGGTTGGACTGAAGGGTCTTTTTCCATGCTGTACAACTCAATGACTCCATGACTCTATAAGCACACGAATGAACACTTGTCATGTCATATCATTCAAGACTGTGAGCCAATGCTGGTAAAAGGGATTAGGTTGACGGTCAGGTGTTTCTTATGTATATGTGCAGACTCCACGGGCCAAAGGGCCTCTTCTCCACAATATGATTGTGTGATTCTGTGATTCCAACTTATTAATACATATTGTAAATTATTGTGTGCCCAACACTGATCCCGATGGCATACTAGTGGCACACACTGGTGGCCATCCTGAAATTAATCCCATCATCCCAGTACTCAGAGTCCTATATTCTCCACAAGGGGCATGAGTGGAAATCAACCGTACTTTTCTCTCTGTCACTGCTGCTTATACTGCTGCACATTTTCCAATGTTTCCTCTTTTCATTTCAGGTTTCTACCAGACATAACATTCTGGTTATGTAACTGAGTTTGTTGGTTCATTTTGGGGTCAATGAGATACATTTGATTTTTTGAGATCACCACAGAGGGAAGAACCCACCCAGTTTTTATTTGGCAGTCTCGGAGAACATTGTGTTATTTTTTTCCAGATTTCAAGTTTAAAATATCTAGATTTCAGGTTTAAAATTTTTATGGATTTTCTGAATAAGGATGATAACTAGCATCAACTAGCACTAAGTGTACTGATTACATACGTTGCTATATTCATTTTCATTGTTGATAGCAACCCACCCACTATGAAATAGTTTAAACTGCTCAATGCAATTTCAATTATGCTGCCTTTATGTGCAACTACATTCTATTCAATTTAACTCTGAGGTGAATTTCTAACCCATTTTTGTTGCTCTTACAGCATCTGCCTATTTCCATCATATGGTTGTCAATCTCACAGCACCTCAACACAAATGTGTACAAAGTACGAGAACTGGTGTTGAAGACACTCTGGTTTTGCAACAGCACAAATGTTTGGAGGTGGGGAGGAACCACCTCCAACCATTTGTGCTGTTGTAAAACAAGAGTCTCTATGAAAGGGGTGAATCTCTATGACAAAGGACGAAGAAAGCTCTCCACAGAAGGCCCCAACCACCAAAGGTTTCTCCAAGAACATTTCTACCTTTACCTGACGAACAGAGCAATGCTTGATTTCACTCAAGGGAGGTGGTAGGATGACAGAAACGAGAAGGTAAGGTAGATAAGACTCATTGACTGCCAAGTCAGAAACAATCAGCTACAGGCACTGCTTCACCAGAAACAATGAGTCTTCAGAACCCCCTCAAATCAATCTAGGTGGTACAGATCCACCAATATTATCTTTAAATATCAGAAACAGCTACACAAAAAATATCTTTGTGTTTTCTCAGCGTCTGGGTCGGACCTGTGTTTTCTTCAGCCTGTCCATGTTGTTTCTTTGCACTCATCGTCTGCTGAGTTATGAAGGCTTTTTGCATCCTTTTTAATTCAATCACAGTATAATGACAACCACAGAGCTACCATTGTTGAATAGACAGCTGTTATTTTCAATACCAGACACCAGGGATTGTATCTTTATGTTCACAGTTTGCTACATTTTCTACAACATTGTCATTTGGAAGGTGCCAGACATCTGGAGGCTACCTCAGGAGGAAGAGTAGGAAGAAGAAGAGGTTTTCTTCTGTTCTCACTGTTGGTTCTGGTTGGCCCTCAAGGATTTATCCAAGGCCCTTATCTATATCTCACCTCTCTGCTATCCCTTAACAATATCATCTGAAGGCACAGCATTTGTCTTTACGTGTACATTGATAACACCGAGCTCTGTAACATCACCAGAATTTTCCATTGCCTGAGCTCATCTGCTGCTGAAACCATAATTTATGCCCTTATTATCTTGGTATGTAACTATTCTAGTGCACTGTTGGATGGTCTTCTAAATTTTAGACTCCATAAATATAAAGGTTTTCCCAAGACTTCATGTCTAATTTGAAGCAAGTCCCAATTCCCCATCACCTACATCTGGTGCCCAACATTGGCTCCTGGTCAAGCAACTTCATATTATGAAATTATCCTTCTTATTTTCAAATTCTTTCATGGCCTTCCACATCCAGGTTCTCTATCATCTCTCCTGACCCAAAACTCCCCAAGATATCTGTGCTGCTTTAACTCTGACCTCTTGAGCATCCCTGATTTAATTACTTCATTAACGTTTGCCTTCAGATGTCTAGTCCCTAAGCTTTGAGTCCCCTCCCACTATGTCTCTGTTTCTCTCTCCTTCTTTTAGACTCTTCTTAAAACCTATTTGTTTGACTAAACTCTCACTCAGCTGACCTAATATATCCTTATGTGGCAAATATAAGTCACTGCTGTTCATACCAGTTTATCCTGTGACGGAGAAGGCAGGATGTTTGCGATAATGCATCACAATGTTTAGATGCCTGCCGTAGCAGAATAGTTGGAGATAATGTGAAAGCAACAGATGGTGAATCTGGCATCATTGAAGACCTGTGACAGTGAGAAGTAATCAGATGTTAGATGTGAGTCCTGAGCTACATATTGTTGGGTGTGTGGTGCATTGAGCAGCATATGAGGTTGGTGGAGCAGGAGATAAAAGATACATTAAGTGACTTTGACCATCTGTGGTCGTTGACTTTTTTCCAGTATTGCCACCAGGTCCTCTGGGAATTGAAGTACCAGTGCAGAAAGACAACACCACCACAGTTCATAAATGTATTGCAGGAGTCTGTAGTCAAGAAGTTTCATTTTGCTATTCAGCACCACATCTATGAACAATGGTGTCCTTTCTTTGTTCAGGTGCTCCAATTGCTTTCCCACCAATCATAAGGCAGTCAGGAATAACCTCGTCAGCAGAGCGAATCATGCTGATCTGTGTATACGAATCATGGAAATAAGAAAGCACCACAACATTTTCATCCAACAGCCACAGGGAGAATGTGAATCATGCAGCCCTTGGCCACAAACAGCTCTTAATGAATTATCGTCTCAAAAGGTATGGACCCTCCACTCCAAAACACTGATCTCTTAAAATGGACAGCATTGAAGTCTGTGACTTCAATAAAACTGAAATAACCTGTTGAAATATCAAACATATTTCCTTTGCTGATCAATATTAGATAGTGCCAAGCATACTTTTTAGGATAGTAACAATAAACTAAACTAACTAGATGGTACACTTGAAGTTTACACAAGACACTTGGCTTCATTTCATAGCTGAACTAATTCTGGGATTTATTTTTTCCCAATAATGGATAATCCTTTGTACATTTCTGCTCAATTAACTAATTGGGTGGTCTTATTTAGCGTTTGTCAAGGTCTAAAGGCAAAATTGCTTCAGTGCCTTGCTGTTGGACTTAAGTTAGTCCAATAAGGAATTACACATCTTAATGTTTCTATAGACTTTTTATTACCTAATTGGTGTATGTGGTCAGTCAATAATAAATTTCAGCTGTGTTTTTAATTTCCTTGCCGCATCTGAAGTATGGATTTCACTATGAATTCTTTGAAATGAAATAATATGATACTTATGCTGATAAGGTAATGCTAATCAGTCCCAGACCTATTCCAAGTACGATGTAGGACCAGGTGTAATTTATTTACAAGGCTATTCATGATTTAGAAAGAAGTGTATGCAGTATCTGAGAAGCAGTTGGTATCTAGCTGCAGGAATATGGAACTATGGGTGTTCTCTGGTGAAATCCGGTATAACCACTCTGACTGCAGACAACCTATCTCAATATTTGTATGACTTAGTTTTACTGTTTTACTGGTGTGTTTTATAAAATCTAAAATTATAAAAGAGACTTTGAGTGATATTAAGGCAACTACTGAGGAGTTAAATTTATCAATTTTTTTGGAATTACTTTTAAAATAGTTTGGGCAAGTTCAAAGATTCCATGTAGGGAAAGTAATATTACAAATATTCAGGCCCTTATTTTTAATAGATCAATTTTTCCTTTTAATAATCTCAGCCTTGGGCTGTTGCAGATCTATATTCATTGTTTGAAGTTCCAGGCATTTTACTGGCATATTGGATTTGATGATATGTCAGTTATGTTTATGTAATGATTTGGAGATGTTAGTGTTGGACTAGGGTGTACAAAGTTAAAAATCAACACCAAACCAGGTTATAGTCCAACAGGCTTATTTGGAAGTACTAGCTTTCGTAGCACTGCTCCTTCATGCAGGAGCAGTGCTACGAAAGCTAGTGCTTCCAAATAAACCTGTTGGACCATAACCTGGTGTCGTGTGACTTTTAACGTTTATGTAAAACAAAGTTGCATATAATATACGAAGTATAAATCTGCTGAAAAATCACATAAATCATGTTTGATTAATATTTAGACATAAAGGAAATAATCTCATGCAATTTCACCTTTGCAGTAGCTGTTGTATGACTGCATTTCTTTTCACATTTTGATGTTAATGCATTGTTATTAGAATTTACCACTGATTTGAAGTTTGCATATGCACACTTATCAAGTTCAAGATGTCTGACGAGCGCCAACAATATCTTGCAGTTCTGTTGGTTCTGCATTGTTCTAAACTGGAATATCAATGTATAATGAATAACACACTATTAATAACATTTGACTAAATTTAACACAATATTGACTACATTTGTTCTAGAACTTATGTTAATTATCAGTTGTATAATATATGGCCATATCTTCGATGACCTGTCAACAATTTAAAAATATTCTTGAATTCACATTCCTTATAATTTATGAACTTTGTCTTATTGCAGCAGTTACAATATTTAATGTGGCCATGCAATTAGTGTGTAAAAATGGTGAAATATTAACTCCTAGAAAATTTTTTTCACGTAACAGGAAATAACAGCTATTTAATTTAAATAGCAAAATTTAATTATCAGCCATTTCCTTAAGTGAGACTGGCTGTATATTTGTGTAGAAACTCATGGGAATTCAAGAAGTAAAGAAATTCTGCCTTCCCAAATTCTGATCAGCTCTAATTTGGCTATCTATAATCAACTGTAAATAAATTCAATTTTGTGGAACTAAAGTATTGATTTCAATGTCAATTGAATTTATAAACTGCAAATACTCATAGCTTAATTACCCAGAAAGATTCATCATTTGATTTTATAGAAGTCAAAATTAGTTTTAGAATGCAAAAAACATCTGCACTAAAATGATAAATGTGAAAATATTGTGGATTGTTGACAGTGGAAATAGTTTCAGATAATCAAATGTAAATCCTGTTAAATGTAATTGATGCCCCATTAAATGGCCCTATATCAAAGGTTTGATCCATGGACTTTTAGTCAGGCTTGTGAATCTAATAGCAGGCTTCAAATGCAGCCATTTCAATTTCACAAAATTGTAAATTCCCATGGATGACAAGTTAATACATTAAATTGAGTGCAATGCAAATTTTTCATATTTATTGTCTTGATAAATGAAAGTGTTCCATATGTCTTCAAAGTATATGGTTATTCACAACAAAAGTACTTGAAATGTAGTAAATGACTAATGCACAAAAAAGCCTAATCCCATGAAAGAATCATCTCATATTATCAGATAAAATGATTTGGACCATTATGGTTTCCAAGATACTCACTGGCAACAACTCCTGAACAAATCCAGTAAATTGCAATTTACTCTTTAGAACAAGCTGTTTGAGGGAAGGTTTAAGGGTGGTGAAGGGACAGTGCAGAGTGATGGCTTCCACATCAGGGTTCATGTGGGAGAGTTCACAAACATGGCAGTGACAACACAAAGATGTCTCTAGAGTAAAGATCAAAGATGAAGTGGTCTATGATTGAGTAGGTGGAATCAAGGGAGTTGCCAATGAGAAGTGTAGGCCTTTCTATTGGTCAGAAGTAGTCAAGTTGAGAGTGAAGGCTGATCTTTGGCTCCTCATGTCAGAAAGACCAAAATGAGTCAAGTGCACATAGTGTTTCTGCTAGCTGTGGCAAAGTTGAACAGAAATTCGCAGAGGGTGGACCTGAGCCAGGCACAACAATGGCCAGAGCAACAATAAAAAATGTCAATAGAGGGTGAGGACACTGGCACCTGGGGGAGGGGTGTGTGTGTGATGCTGGACAATATCATGTAATCAAACATATTGACATTTGCAGGTAGTTACTTCACATACAGAGAGGCAATGTTAAAGAATTCTGAGGTTGTCAAGGGTTTCCATCTCTCAGCTATAAAAGCTCTTTCAGGAAGACCTATATGCACATGGACTCACAGACAATCTAAAGCCAGTAATATTGAAAGTTACTGTGCCATTAAATTTCCGCATTACCAGAGCATTCCAAAGCTCTATGGAGATCATGTCTGACATCTTGCAGACAGCCACCTACACACACATCAGAAAAGTCACAAGAAGCAATGAAGTCACTCAATTGGCCAAAGACCCAGAGAGCCAGAGCTGTGGGATTTGTAGCTATTTCCACAGCTACAAGGGGCAATTGACCATAGACATGAGGAGCTGAGAGCAGAAACATTCAGAAACTGAAAGGGTTTTCAATTCCGACAATGTGCTGCTGGTGTGTGACAAGCCAAATAAACGCTGACAGTTTGTACTCACTTCCCAGGAATGCTCATGATGCTTACATCCTTACTTACTCTCAGATGTCACAACATTTTGCTGGAACTCAACTACTGCAAAGATGACTTTTTGGTCACAGGGGATATCCACAGAAGACTTGGCTAATAACACCAGTATGGAACCCACAAAGCCTGGCAAAGGAAAGGTCTAATGCTATCTATATCTCAACAACAGTAATAATTAGTCTGTAGAATGGAGATTCTATTGCCTGGGCCACTGAGATGGAGCCCTGCTGAACATGGTAGAGACAGCTTCAAGCATTATATTAGTCTTATTATTTGGCAATTTGGATTTTAAAGTGAGAAAGCACTGTATAATTTTAAATTTGATTGGTATTTCCATATAATGTATTAAGAAGGCTACAAGATAGCTTGTGTTTCACATTAGATTCATTCTGAGAGTGATGCCATGATGTCTAAAGTTTGTTAATACATATATTTGTAATGAACAGCTTCAGGTGAACAATTCAATGCAATCGAAACAAGGATAGAAGAGAAAGAATAAAAGACTACCGTTGCCTAACAACAAGGTGTGCTATAACATAGAAAGACAGACCATCTAGAAGGTAAGGCAGAGTGTGGAAATGTTTCATTCAGAAAGTAAAAGTCCTCTTACAGCAGTGTGGTCTTTCAGACTCTAAAACAGTCAGTGCAAAAATAAAGATGACTTGAGTGGATTAATGACCGAAAAAGAGAAGTTCCAGAAATAGAAGGCTTTGAAGATGAGCTTAAGGAACCCATGTTAAGAAGTAAGTGAGCTGTGTTAGCAATTTCCTTAGTTAATATCTCTCCCTAAGATCCTTAAAGAAATAGTACAGCATGAATGCAGAGATTTTGCCAAAAATAAGCCACTTAAAGCCATGCCAAATGTCTTGGACTTAAAGGTGAGACAAGGTGAACCATAGTTGGGTTTGAAATGTTGTCATGAAGATTTAAGGGCTAAACCATTATTTCCAACTCATTCTAGTATAGTGTTGTATAGTTAGTGCTTTTATTCATTTTGTGTGCAATAAACTTCAGTGTCCTTTTGTTAAAAGTACATGGTCAGCCTCTTGTGAATGTTTTCAGTAACTGACCATTCTAGTGTACAAATAGCTATAATGTAAGTCATGGTCTGTCAAGGCAGGTTTCATTGCGGGATCTGAAAAATCCAGTATTATCATCATTAACTGGGATCATGACAGTTGGCATTAGCTCACCAGTATGCATAGCTCCATCAAAACCATAAATAAATTTTGATTTGAAAAGATGTTGCTCATGACTCTGAGACACATTATCTGAATGCTGGCAAAAACTTGCTAAGAACCCTGTTTCCCTTGACTGTAAAGGATTGTAATGCTGCAACCTTGTTTGACACCAGTCTTTACTGATAAATGTCCTGTCATGGTTCCATTGAAGACAACCACAACTTGCATAATATTTGCAGAGTAGGCAGAATATAATGACAAATTTGTGAGGCTAGGCTAATTTGCAAGGAACTCCCTGTGAGACATGCAGCTGACAGAGTCAAAAGCTTTCATGAGATAGAAACCACATACAATAGTTGATGCTCTTCTTGCATTCTTCTTGATGTAGCCAGACAGAGGAGATCATGTCTGTGCAATCTCTTAATGGATAAATGTCACTTTGCTACCAAAAATAATCTTTTTGGCCACTGGGAGGATGGAGTTGAAAATGTTTGTTGCAATACTCGTCCCTGTAGCAGACAGCATGGAGACTCCATTGCTGGACTTGTCCTCCTTCTTGAATCTAGTCAGATTCACAGTGCCTTTGAGATTTCCCAGTGTGGACTCCTCTTAACAGATGAAGGATGTGAAATTGCTTCATTATTTCACAGAAAATTACCTACAGGCATGACAATGCTCTGTAGAATTGACAGAAGCCTCTTCAACCTATGTTGCTTTCAATCTAAAACCAAGATAGCTTTAGCCTCAGTCATTGAGCTACAGTATGTAGATGAAGTTTGTGTATGCACTGCAAACCATTGATAGCTTCTCCTCTGAAGCAAATAAAAAAAACAAACCTAGCAATAAATATCTGGAAAACTAAGATCCTCTCCTAGTCAATTCCCACAGCATAGTATCTCCTGCTCATTGAAAGGTCATTGAGATCCTGTAAAAATATGAATATGCTCCATATGTCAGAGATGCATGTCAATGAAAGCAGATATAAATATCAAAATTCAACATTGAAGGCAATATGCCACTTAGCATTTGGTCATGTATGGGAGAATATTTGAAGTGAAAATGTGTTGCTGGAAAAGCGCAGCAGATCAGGCAGCATCCAAGGAGCAGGAGAATCAACGTTTCGGACATGAGCCCTTCTTTAGGAATCAAAAGTCCTTGGATGCTGCCTGACCTGCTGTGCTTTTCCAGCAACACATTTTCAGCTCTGATCTCCAGCATCTGTAGTCTTCACTTTCTCAGAGAGTATTTGAGGACCACAATCTCAAACCTGAGACCATGGTTCTGGTTTAAAAGAGACTCCTATATGCTTCAGAGATTTGGTGAACATACCCCAGCTTCAGCCATGAATACATGATGAGGTTTAGCTGAGTGCCTAAACAACCATTATAGTGCTGAAACACTTGAGCTCTGGCTTGATTGACAACACTGGCTATCTGATCTCTAACAATTTCACAGTATTTATGTACAGAATGTTAAGTGGCTTCAAGCACACAGATTTCAGTCACTGAAATTTTAAAAGGTTTGAGTGAATAACCTTTCCATTGCCCTGTGTTTTTTTTAAACACTGTAGAAAGTTTGGCGGGGTGGTGGGAGGGAGGGAAGCATCCATAGACATTGTTTGGGAGCATACTTTATCATGGGGGGTGTTTGGTGGGTGGTAACGAGAAGCATTGGATTTTTGAGGGACACACTTTGCAATAGGGTGCACAGTGAGTCTTAGACCATCAGGCATTGGAGCAGAAATGGTCCATTCAGCCTATCAAGTCTGCTGTGTCATTCAGTGAGATCCTGGCTGATCTGATAATTCTCAGATTTCCCTGCTTCTCTCCATAACTCCTGTTTATCATAGTGATTAAAAATTTGTCTATTTCAGTCTTCAATATACTTAATTGCCCTATCTCGGTAGCCTTCTGCAGTAAAGAATTCCACAGATTCACTACCTGCTGAAAGAAGAAATTTCTCCTCATCTCTGTCTTAAATGTATGACCCCTTTTATTGAGATGATGTCCTCTGGTCCAAGACTCTCCCACAAGGAGAAATTATATATCTGCATCTACCCTGTCATGTCCTCTAATAATTTGTAAGTTTTAACAAGTTCTTCTCCCATTCTAAATTCCAATGAGAACAGGACCAACCTATTCTACCTCTTCTTATAAGACAGTTCCTCCAGATTTGATATCAGCCTTGTGAACCTTCTCTGGACTACCTCCAATGCTAGTATAAGATGGTGACATAGTAGTAGAAGTAAGTCTTATGGGATGAAAGGGCATCTTACCTTGGTTAGAGCATCATGATGGGCCATGGGAGTCTTTGGGACATGATATTACATGAGTGGGGTAAAGGGTGCAGGTTGTAGGCCCTTACTGATTTTTATTGGCACTGTGATGGAGTCTCTCAGCTCTGAGATAGGCCTTATAATATGTTCTGGTCAACCTGCTCAGAGATGTTAAGCAAGTGTGACTTGAACTCAGATCTTTTGACTGAGAGGTAGGGACATTATCACTGTGTCACAAGAGCCCCAGCATAGGTCTGCCTTATTTTATTTTTATTAATCCCCTCTTTTTAAGATTTTTATGACACACACCGCTGCAGTAGGTGAGACTTGAACCCAGTCCTCCTGGCCCAAAGGTTGGGACACTACTACTGTGCCACAAGAGCCCCTGTTTTCCTGAGTAAGTAAACACATCTGAACTAAAAGCTGGTGTCCATGTGCCTTCACAAATCCCTGTATTTAAAGCCAATACCTATTTGGCAGCTACAGTTAGAGGTCATTTTAATGTTTCTTCTAAATCAATCTATCCCTTTAATAAATGTGAAACAAAAATTGAACATCCTTGGGACATTCAGGAAAACAGTCAGTATTAGCAAGGAAAGAATAATTAACAATATTTTAGATTTGTTTGCTCTTCGAAAGAATGAATAGATGCTGAGCTTGCTACCTAACCTGTGCTGATTGGGTTACTGAATATCTTACAGCATTGGTCTTCAGTCCCTGGTCCATAAGATAACTCAAGTAAAGGTCAGAAACATTGTCACTTCCTTCCTAGATCCCTGACAGATTACAAAGGACATGCTTCCGGTGGCAGCCCCAATAGCTACTTCAATTCTTTTCAACCTTATTGAGAAGGGTCATTTAGAACCTCTTTGGCAAACATAACTGCTTATTTATTGCCAAACATTAACAACATCTCTGAGAAAAGGTTTCGAACACTGAAAATAAGTTTTTTTTATAGGCATCTGTAGCAATTTTGAACTAAAATGGAGGTGTGAGACACTTTGTCTTTTAAGTAGTTTAAGTAGTTTAAAGTCATCTCATGCAAGAAAAGGAAAGTAGACTGATAATTCTGTTCCATTCAGTCTTAGGAAACGTGTTTATTCTTGTATCTCGTTGTTGCATATGGACATTTCCAGAGCCTGGTTTCCATGTTTCTTGATTCAACAACAATATTTATCTAGCAATTTTAACATCATAAAACATCCCAAGGGCTTCATAGGAGAGAAAGCAAAATTTAACACCAAGCAACATAAAACAAGACTAGGATAGATGGCCTAATGTTTGCTTAAAGAGTTACTTTTAATGGAATTGGCCTTATGCATGCTTAAAGGTAACACCAAATATGCATAAATCACACAGGATATTAAAGGAGAAAAAGAAGGTAGTGAAATTTAGGAGGGAATTAGAGTTTAAAATCTATAGATAAATCAAAACAGCAATCAATAGTGGTGAAATTAAAATCAGGGATGCAAAAAAATGACCAATGTAAATAAGTACAGATATTGTATTTGAAGGGTTGTGGGGCTGGAGAGGGGTTAGTTCATTCGAAAATTAAAATAACATTAGGAATGTTAAAATCAAGGTGTTAGTAGACCAGGGGCCAATGTAAGTCAGTGAGCATAGGGGTGATGAGTGAAGAGACCTGAAACAAATAATGACATGAACAGCAGAGTTTGGATGTCCTTAGCTTTACTGGCTCACCATTATAACTGTTGCAGCATGTTCAAATTATTTTCCAAGTGATTCTGACTTAAGCTCATGATTGAAAACTGTTATGTAAATTGGCACATGTTTAAGTATAAGTTGTTAATCAAATAAGTCAGAAAATCCAGAGTTTACATTGGAAACTATGCTGCCAAGTGGCATAAGGAACTAGAAGAATTGTTGTAAGTTTATATTTTTGTAGCATCTTTGACATGGAATTTTGTAACCAACTTTTACAAACTTAACATATCCCCTGGCATTTTACCACCATTAAGTGTTTTGGAAGTTTGGTCACTGTTTTATTATTGGAAATGTGCAAAATATTTGTTCACTGCTTAAATGACAAATTATTTAAAAGGCCATTTTTATCTAAGTTATGGAATGTGAGACAGAATCTGAGATTGTCAGAACGTTGTGGAAAAGTGAAGCCATTTGACGAATCATAGTCCATCTCTTCAGAACAAAACACTTGCATTGTATTCTGCCATTTCATCTAATTTGAATGAAACACATGTTTTCACTTGATCAAGCAAAACATTGTAGATTCAAACACATTGTATAAAGAAATTCTTCCTTTTGTAACTTCTCATACCTTGTTCTAGGATGGCGTTTATACCAGAAAATGTTATCTATGCCATAAGGGCTATTTTTCAGTCACCTGTTTTCAAGAATGTTTCTCCATTCTTTTATTCTAACTAAACCTCTTGATGCTAGGTATCAGCTCTGTGGCTTGAATGTTCCCTTGCATATTGACCCAGAACACTGAGCACAGCACTCAAAGTACAATCGGAATAGGGAATTATATAATTTTAGTTTGACAACCTTTAACTTCTGGTCGTCCCATTACAGGAAGGATGTGGAAGCATTGGAAAAGGTGCAGAGGAGATTTACCAGTGCCAATGTAGTCAACTCAGCCACATTAGGGAGATTTAAACAATCCTTAGATAAGCACATGGATGATTTTGAGATAGTGTAGGGGGACGAGCTAAGAATAGTTCACAGGTTGGCCCACCATCGAGGGCCGAAGGGCCTGTTCTGAACTGTATTGTTCTATGTTCTATGTTCTAACTTACCTTTAATTGATGCTTCAATGTTACAGAGAGATCTCTTCAAAATGACTTGACATTTCAATTGTCACAAAAAAAAAGCTTTTATTTATAATTCACAGGAAATGGGATTTACTGTTTGGGTCAGTGTCTTTGCTCATTCCTCGTAACCATTTGAGAAGTTGGTGGGAAGTTGCTTTTTTGAATCACTGCAGTCCACATACCTTCAGAGTCTTAGAACAAAGAATAAAAGAACAAAACAACACAGGAACAGACCCTTTGGCCTCCAAGCCTGCGCCGACACATCTTCCCCTTCCATACTAAACCTGCCATTACTTACAGGATCCATATCCCTCTATTCCCTTGTTATTTATGTATTTGTCCGGATGTTTCTTGAATGCTGCTATTGTGTCTGCTTCCACCACCTCCTCTGACAGTGCAAACCAGACACTCACCACGCTTTGTGTGAAAACCTTGCCTCGCATATCTCTTTTAAACATCCTGTCCTGCAACTTGAATCTGTGTCCCCTAATAATTGACTCCTCTGCCCTATTGAAAAAAGCCTCATATTTTCCACTCTATCCATGTCATTCGCAATCTTATAAACTTCAATCAGGTCGCCCCTCACTCTCCTGCATTCCAGTGAAAACAAACCTGGTCTATCCAGTCTTTTATCTTAGCTTAAGTTCCCCCATACCAGGCAACATCCTGGTAAATCTTTTCTGTACCCTCTCCAAAGTATCCATATCCTTCTAGTAGTATGGTGACCAGAACTGTTTGCAATCTTCCAAGTGTGACCTCACTATGGATCTATAAAGCTGCAGCATAACTTGTCTATCCTTGTACTCAATGCCTCTTCCAATGAAGGCAAGCATTCCCTTTTTATTACCTTATCTCTTGCACTGCAACCTTTCATGATCTTGGACCTGCACACCCATATCCCTCTGTATATCAATACTTCTTAGGGTTCAGGCATTCACTGTATAACTTCCACCAGTACTTGACCTTCCAAAACTATCACCTCACATTTGTCCGGATTAAACTCTACTTGCCATTTTTCTGCCCATGCCTCCAACTGAACTATATCCTACTGTTTATTCTGACAAACCTCCTCACTACCCACAACTCCACCAATCTTTATATCATCCGCAAACTTACGAATTAGACGAGCCACGTTTTCCTCAAAATTATTTATATAGACCATGAACAGCAGAGATCCCAGCACTGATCCCTGTGAAACACCACGAGTCATAACTCTGCATTCTGACAAGTATCCATCCACAGCTCCCCTCTGCTCCTATGACTAAGCCAGTTCTGAATCATCTTGCCAGCTCACCCCGATACTATACGGTACCTTTTGTACCAGTCTGTCATAAGGGACCTTGTCAAAAGCTTTACATAAGTCCACATAGACAACAACAACCAATTTACCCTCATCAATCGTTTCATCACGTCCTCAAATAATTTGATCAAGTTAGTGAGGCACGACCTCCCCTGCACAAAACCATGCTGTCTGTCTTAATAAGTCCATTTGCTTCTAAATGCATATAGATCTTGTTCTTGACAATCTTTTCCAATAATTTCCCTATCATGGACATAATGCTCACAGGCCTGCAATTTCCTGGATTATCCTTGCTAACCTTCTTAAACAATAGGACGACATTGGCTATTGTCTAGTCCTCTGGGACCTCACCTGTGACCAAAGAGGATGCAAAGATGTCTAATTTGATTGTATTTAGTGCAGAAAGGGACAATTTCCAGTTTTGAGACAATATAAAGTATCCAACTTGCAAATCTGGTAGACCCAAGTTCATCATCTTGCACTACGTAGAGCAGTTGATCTTCCGTAATTACATCGGCACCACTCCCCACCTCTTCTTCTGCTACATTGATGACTGCATTGGCGCCACCTTGTGCTCCCGCGACGAAGTTGAGCAATTCATCAACTTCACCAACACATTCCACCCTGACCTTATATTTACCTGGACCATCTCTGACACCTCCCTCCCCTTCCTGACCTCTCCATCTCCATTAATGACGACTGACTTGACACTGACATTTTTTACAAACCCACCGACTCCCACAGCTACCTGGATTACACCTTTTCCCACCCTACCTCTTGCAAAAATGCCATCCCATATTCCCAATTTCTCTGCCTACGCCTTATCTGCTCCCAGGAGGACCAGTTCCACCACAGAACACACCAGATGGCCTTTTTCTTTAGAGACCGCAATTTCCCTTCCCACGTGGTTGAAGATGTCCTCCAATGCATCTCATTCACATTCCGCACCTCTGCCCTCAAACCCCATCCCTCCAACCATAACAAGGACAGAACCCCCCGGTGCTCACCTTCCACCCTACCAACCTGTGCATAAACCACATCATCCGATGATATTTCCGCCACCTCCAAACGGACCCCACCACCAGGGATATAT
>NC_057720.1:46658167-46659567 GCF_004010195.1 Chiloscyllium plagiosum | reverse complement strand
TGTCCCCATGACTTGTCCGGACTTGTCCTACCTGCCTATCTCCTTTTCCACCTATCCACTCCACCCTCTCCTCCCTGACCTATCACCTACATCCCCTCCCCCACTCACCCATTGTACTCTATGCTGCTTTCTCCCTACCCCCACCCTCCTCTAACTCATCTCTCCACGCTTCAGGCTCACTGCCTTTATTCCTGATGAAGGGCTTTTGCCCGAAACATTGATTTCGAAGCTCCTTGGATGCTGCCTGAACTGCTGTGCTCTTCCAGCACCACTAATCCAGAATCTGGTTTCCAGCATCTGCAATCATTGTTTTTACCATCTTGCATAACAGCCTGTTTGACAGATTAATCAATCTGCATGTAAGAAACGGGTTAATTCCTCTCCAATGTTTCAAGAAAGGTTCCATTCTCACTTGCTCAATATTTGAAAACGTCTTCAGCAAATCAGCTTCAGGTTAAATGATGTTTTTAACATTAAAGGTTCTTCACTGGAGTGGAAACAGACAAATATTGAAACTGAGCCAAAGAAAGAGATGTTAGAACTTGTGACTTTATCTTAGTTAAAGAGATATTTTATGGATTATTTTGACAGAAAGGCAGCGGTTTAGGAAGGGAATCCCAAAATGTTAGGATCTAGACAGCTGAAGGCACAGATGCGCATGATGAAGCAAATGAATTTAGGGATGATTTGGTGGTGTCATGCTTTTCCAGCACCACACCAATCTTGACTCTAATCTCCACCATCTGCAGTACCCACTTCTGCAGATGGTGGAGATAGTTCTGGACTCCACAACACACAACACCAGGTTATAGTCCAACAGGTTTATTTGGAAGCACTGGCTTTTGGAGCACTGCTCCCTCATCAGGTGGTTGTGGAGTATAAGATTATGGGACACAGAATTTATAGCAAAAGTTTACAGGGTGATGTAACTGAAATTATATATTGGAAAAGACCTGGATTGTTTGTTAAGTCTCTCGTCTTCTAAAGAGGATTGATGAGGGCAGAACGGTAGATGTGATCTATATGGACTTCAGAAAGGTGTTCGACAAGGTTCCCCATGGGAGGCTGATTAGCAAGGTTAGATCTTACGGAATACAGGGAGAACTAGCCATTTGGATACAGATCTGGCTCAAAGGTAGAAGACAGAGGGTGGTGGCGGAGAGTTGTTTTTCAGACTGGAGGTCTGTGACCAGCAGAGTGCCACAAGGATCGGTGCTGGGTCCTCTACTTTTTGTCATTTACGTAAATGATTTGGATGCGAGCATAAGAGGTACAGTCAGTAAGTTTGCAGATGACACCAAAATTGGAGGTGTAGTGGACAGTGAAGAGGGTTACCTCAGATTACAACAGGATCTTGACCAGATGGGCCAATGGGCTGAGAAGTGGCAGATGGAGTTTAA
>NC_057720.1:46609849-46657927 GCF_004010195.1 Chiloscyllium plagiosum | reverse complement strand
GTTTACAAAATTATGAGGGGCATGGATAGGGTAAATAGACAAAGTCTTTTCCCTGGGGTTGGGGAGTCCAGAACTAGAGGGCATAGGTTTAGGGTGAGAGAGGAAAGGTATAAAAGAGACCTACGTGGCAATGTTTTCACACAGAGGGTGGTACGTGTATAGAATGAGCTACCAGAGGAAGTGGTGGAGGCTGGTACAATTGCAACATTTAAGAGGCATTTGGATGGGTATATGAATAGGAAGGGTTTGGAGGGATATGGGCCGGGTGCTGGCAGGATGGACTAGATTGGGTTGGGATATCTGGTCGGCATGGACGGGTTGGACTGAAAGGTCTGTTTCCATGCTGTACAACTCTATGACTCTAGAAAGGGCAAGTTGGTGTTCTTTCATATGTAAATTCCAGAACTTAAAGTTACATTCTCAAGTGAATTTTAACAATAGGTACCATGTTGGCCCAGATAATGCATTGAAGATTTGAGGTGCCCTGTGTGAGGCTGTCTGCACCTCAATGTTCAGACTGATTCTAATCTAAAAAAGGGATTTACAGAAAATTACATGGATTCATTCAGTTTTTGAGCAAAATAAAATGTAATTCTGCAATTCATCCCACAAACTTATATGTGCGTGTGTGTACATGTTGGTGTGTGTGTGAAGCGGTATGAGTGTCTATGAGAGATTGTGTGTATGTTAATATGTGTGAGTGTGAGCATAAAGGGGTATAAGTGTTTGTGAGAGGGTGCATGTGTGAGTGTGGGAGTGTATGTATGAGCATATGAAAGAGGCAGCGCTCCGAAAGTTAGTGCTTCCAATAAACCTGTTGGACTATAAATTGGTGTTGTGTGATTTTTAACTTCGGGATGCATGTCAGATCAGAATTAGAAAAAATAATTCTTGGATGACATTACAAAATTAGGTAGGGGTGAGACCATACAGGGAATTAAACACAAGGCTGAGAATTTTAAATTTGATATGTTGTGGTGAAATGGGAGCCAGTGCGGGTCAAAGAGCACAAGGAAATTAGGTTAACAGGTCTTGGTGCAGGTTAGGATATGGATTGCAAATCTTTTGGGTGAACTGGTGTTTATGGAATTAAAAACAGAAAGTGGTAGAGAAACTCAGGTCTGTTGGCATCCGTGGAGAGAGAAGTAGAGTTAATATTTGAAGTCCAATGTAAGTCTTCTACAGAATTGGAATGTAGAAAATAGGACTTTTGACATGGATTAATATTAAACATAATACTATTTACTCTTCTAGTATTTTACAAGTTTCAAATAATTACAATAAATTGTGGTAGTTCGTCTGTTCAGTTTCTTTCAAAATGTGCTTAAAATGGCCCTGAACAATTACCAAATATTCAATGAGAAATGTTATGCTTTTA
Organism: Chiloscyllium plagiosum; assembly: GCF_004010195.1. NCBI lineage: Eukaryota > Metazoa > Chordata > Chondrichthyes > Orectolobiformes > Hemiscylliidae > Chiloscyllium > Chiloscyllium plagiosum. Next base: position 46,656,549 of record NC_057720.1, on the reverse strand, counting down.
ACAACAGCAATCAATTATGATGCATCAGGCATCTTGTGGAATATCTGGAATGTTTCCATGAAAAAATATACCTTTCATATTTATATACATTTTCATACAATCTAAATGGCCATTGCCTCAATCAAAATGGATGTATGGTTTTACAAATTCTGAAAAACTGGTCGGATGTTCAATCTAAAATTTCTGTGTGGTATTTTGTTAAATTTGTGATGACTTTCTCTCTTACCTGTTTCTCTCTTACCTGTTGTGAATGGCAGGAGAAGCTAAATATTGAATCACACAAGCATGTTTTAATTCTTTCATGGAATGTGATCATTTGTAGCCTGTTCCTTGTTGCCAATGGGAATCTAGTGGTAAGCGGTCTTCTTCAACCATTGCAGTACATATGGTATAGGGATATCCACAGTGCTGTTAGCAAAGGAGTGCCAAGAATTTGACCCAGTGATATTGAAGGATTGATGATAGATTTCCAAATCAATATGGTGAGTGACCTGAAGGAGAATTTGCAGGTCATAGTGTTCCCTTAGAAATACTAGAAGAAGGTAGAGGTCATGAGTTGGGAAGGTTAAAAGAGGCATTTTGAGATACTGTAGGGAGCTGGTATATTGGGCAGGTGAGTTACTTGTTATGGAGATCATGGTCTCTGACCTTCTCCTGTAGCAGAGTGTTAATATTGTGGGTCTAGTTAAGTTTCTGATTAATGGTAATTGAAAGAATGTTGGCAGAATTGTATCAGTGATTGTGATACTATTAAATGTCAAGGGAAGATGGTTAGATTCTCTCTGGTTGGAGATAGCAATTGTGGGACACTTGCATTATGTGAATGCTATTTGTTAATCCAAGCCTGAATGTTGTCTACATATGTCACCAGATGGATATTTGGAGGGGATGAGACATCACATTTTTGGCTTGTATTTTGCAGCAGTATTACTAATGAAATCGCTAGAGTTTGTATCCATTTCTGTTCTGAAAATGAAAAAAAACATTGGATGTATAGTAAGGCAACTGGCTGGTTAATAAAACTGTTTTTTTCTAGTCTCTATGCTCAGTTCACACTATCAGATAAATTTCCTGTTCCTACTGTATTTAAGCTTTCCCTTAAATACGTTATCTAAGTTCTTGAACTACCTCATAGCTATAATGTAACTATTTATAATATGTTTTTTTTTAGACCAAGTTATTGTGTAGAACATATTACTTTAATAATAATGTCCTGATTAGAACAAATGACTTCTTACTGCCCTGACAATTAACAGGATTGCTTCTTTATCATAGTAAGTATAATTTCATGATTGGTGTGACAACATCTTTTGGATATCCTTCATGAGTCACTGAGGATATCAATTAAAGAAATTAGATAAGATGACAGTATGACCAAAGCAAGAACATGGATCTATCCTTTCATTACAGGGATCCATAATCCATACAGACTAGACTGTCAAAATCGAGACAAGAGGAATGGAAAAACTCTTGCACCAAAGGAATGTTACTAGCCATTAACTGTGTTTCCACAGGACTTAATACTTTAGAAGAGAATAAGAGAGGAGAAGAAAAGGAAAGAACGGGTTCTGTTTTATTATATAGCAATGAATAACTGAGTAATAAAATAATGTTAACATCAGAAAATCAAAGAAATGTTTTCCTAAAAACTTGACAGGTTCATGGAAATTCCTATAAGTCAAGGAAGTGAAAATTGAGAAAATTTGAGATATTCCTGAGATCTAATCAGATTCAGTATATAAATGTAAGTCTTCTGAACTCAAACCTTTCATGGCATGATTAGTAAAGACCACTTGGGCATAAATGTGACATAGTACTGTTGGCTCTGATGTCATGGCATATTTTCAAATCAACAATCATTGTTATTCTACTAAATTTATTCTGATTAAGTATATCAGAGCAGAATGGGCCCTATTTATATTTTATGTGTTGAATATATTGTGGTGTCTCATTGAACTAATGCACAAATGCTGTACATTAAATATATGTATTGCAGAGAGGATGAATCAACATTGTGTGAATGCATAAATTTGTATCAAATCAAACTTTATGGCTCAGATTGTGCAAAGTAATGTGGTAAAATGCTTAATGTGACTACTCACAAAAACTGTCAGCAACTCCTAGAGCTCACAAATGTGCAATAAAAATGAGAGATTGAGAGGTCTATGTCAGTGATTCTACGTTTCCCCTTTAGGTATACGATTGAAATCCCCACAGACTACAAGAAAGTAGAAGTTATTAAACTGATGAAAACTTGCTCTTTTAAATTATTAGTCCTGCTGTTAAAAATCTGTGAAAAAGTTACACCTTGTTGAATGAGCTGTAACCTAGGTTTTTAATAATGTACTAAATTAAGGAATGCAGTAAAACACTTGTGTGAGAGATTACATTATATTCTTGAAATGTCATATTTTTCCTTTATGACAAAGTCAATATTAAATACACTTAAAAATAATATTTCAGCTTCTGCCTTAATCCTATGTGTGCATCCCAATGATTTATTTTTCTCTTAGAAAAGGTTAATGTGAAGGATAATCAATGCATGCTGGCGTAATAGTGGTCAGAGTACTTCAATGCAATCGGTTGTTTTTTCTTGCTTGTTGATATCAATGTTGCTGGACATGTATGACGTTCATGTTGATGTAGGTAAAGGGCAAATCCACCACAGAAATAATTTGATTTTTGTGTGCAGCTTTCTTTGAGATGAACAACGGTCGCAGTCACTTCATAACTGACTGAAGTTCAGTCGTATAACTATTATATACTGGTGCATTCTTTCAGTACATTGCTGGCTTCTGTTGTAAATCATTTGATAACATACATGACAAAGCTAAGACAGAGAAATATGTAAGAACAGTACCTACATTTGAGTTTTTATATTTGAAACCAAAATTTAGGTTAGGTCATTAGAAGGTATACTCTTATAAAAGAACATGTAATTAAGGAAATTGTTATCCTGAATTCAGTTGGAAATACTTACCAAAAGTGAAATCACTTCTAAGCTCCCCTTCTAATTCAGAATATGATCTAATAATGTTATAAGTACACCTTCTATTACAAATGAAGTTTTTTTAATGTATGACCATTGTTACAATATTGTACTCGCTCAGCAAGAAAACGAATGACATATGACAAGAAAACCCAGACTACTGGAATGTTTTAACAATCTTGAAGCATTTATTTAAAAGTTGCATTTCCCTAAAGAGTGGTCTATGGTCAGATCTGAAGACAGATCAAAAACAAACAAACACTATCTTTACGAGTCCCTCCGAGTGGTATGTACCATCAGGCTTGTCAGCCTCTGTTTTCTTGGCACCTTGACAGCATTCATGGCCTCGGGCAGAGAACTGGACTGCAAAGTGTTTACAACTTTTGTGAATTGTAGGCGAAACAGGAAAAGAAGGAAAATGTCAAAAATCACATTAAAACAAAGTCATTTAGAGTTTGAAGGAAATGCGACCCATAAATGTACAATTTATGTGAAAGTGGTTTCAAGTTTCTTAAAATAATTGTCAGCTTTACTTAACTCACAGCGTGCAGACTTTGTTGACTGCAGTACACTATATTATATTTTAAGCAATTACTCATCAATTCAACATATCTTATCTGCAAAAAATACAAATTGATAAATATGCAAACTTATTTCCCACCAATGTAATATAAGATCCCAAAGAAATATTATTACTTAACACCTTTCAATGCCACAGGTCCGATGCTGCAGTCACACACAAATCAGTTGCAATGCAATGATGATTGCTCTGTCAGTCCAATAGTGTATCTAGCACATCTGCAAAACAATCCACCCTCTCATTAAATATACATTTAATCAATTTACCTGATAACATAGTGAGTCATCTTTTGCTGTTGAGGAGGTATGTATTAGCGACATATATGTAGAAAGAATCCTATGTTTGTTCATTCTGAAATACAGTAGGCTATCGCATCTTCCTTTGATTCATACACAGTTGACCCATAATGGCTTTTTGTCAAAACCCTAATCCATAAACAAATGATATAATTATGTATATCATGATATATGATGCCTTATCACATCAGAATATCTCAAATCATTTCAAACAATCAACTACTTTTAACTCAAGGATTGTTGATACAAAGACAAATATAGCAGCCATGATTACCTAGTAACAAACCACATAGAGCAGTGAGTTGAATGACCAAGTAGTCTCCATTTTGGTGACATTAAGTTGAGGGCAGAAGGTTTAGAGGAGATATGAGGAAAACTATTTTCACCGAGAGACTGGTGGGAATTTGGAACTCACTGACTGTAAGGATGGTAGAGGCAGAAACCCTCAGAACATTTAATAAGTATTTAGATGCACATTTGTGATGCTAAAGTATACAAAGCTATAGACCAAGTGCTGGAAAACAGGATTAGAATAGTTAGTTGTTTGTTTTTGACTGGCATGGATGCAACAGGCTGCCAGGCTGTGCTGTAGATCTCTATGACTCTAAGACCATCTCTTATAGATTAAAAATGGTGATTATCTCAACATTTTAATGTTGGTGTGGTAAATTATAATTTAACAGTGGCTAATGTATTGTCACCTGGGACATCCTCTGTGATAAATTAATTGCAACACAGGAGGTCTTGGGGCACAGTGCTCACCATCCCTACCTCTGAGCCAGAGACTCAGAATTGGAGTTCCACGCCACAGAGTGATGATAATGCTTTTTTTAAACAGCCTAGCTGCCACTGGGAAGGCCTGCCCACACCTATTGGTGTGTCAGTAAATGGCTTCTGCTCCCAGGAGCCACTGCTGTGCACTGACCTTGGAGATCTGCAGCAACAACAGAAAAATTACAGGAATGTTGCTTGATGGCCACGAAAGTATGTTCATAACATGGCCAAAAAGGTTGATTATCAACCTGTAAATCTTCATAATATGCCTTAGGCAGGAGTTAAGAGCAAAGTTTCCTAGTAAGCCAGACATGTGTGGTAGCAGCAGATTACAGTCTCCCTATGTTACAAGACTCCCGCACAGATTCTTCTCATGGGCTTAACGCTGTGAAAAGCATCCTCCTTGCTTCAAGGGTTGACCAGAGAAAGAATTATAACAAGGCAGAAACGAATATACATTCCAGCTTTTTGCTCAACTCTGCATGGTCAAAAACTATTCCCACTGGGGGAAAGTGTGGTACTGAATACCAAATGTATGAAATATTGTGTACTTAAATTGAACATTCTCAAATAAAACAAGACCCATAAAATTTTCTGGACATTTAATACACATGAATAAAGAATGCAATGTCAATCTCCTGACCTGAATAAGCACAAAACCCCAGCAACTTTCACGACCCTTACCTAACAGAGATCAAGTAGCAATCGGGCATTGTAACTGACAATCCCAATCAATGTGAGAGTGAACAACTGCAAACCCATCCTGCAATAACAAAAGATTAGACATTTCCAGTGTCCTACTGGGCATGACTTCTTGTTCAAACACAAAGAACTGTGCCCACACAGGTTGGACAAACAATCACTTCTCATTGTTTCCTCACCATTTAAAATGTAATAATTGAGATTTGGTTCTGAGCCAGTGCAAAACTCATCATAGAGTACAGCCAAGCAGCAACAGCACTCCAGTGCTTTCTCGTCAGCAAACGTTTCATTAATGTGCTACCATAGATCTCTGTGCCCTTTACATCTTGGATTTGATAACACTGGATCCCAAACATGCATTGTTGCAAATTTGGGTTTAACAACAAAAAAGAAATCAATCGAGCAAAATAAATGAAGATAAAATAGAAAAAGCCAAACTATGTACATACAATATAAATTTGAAGATTTCAAAATGTACAGTAAAATACACTCCCATTAATCCCCAAAATTCCCCTTTCCAGTATTCACACAATAGAGAATCTTTATCTAATTTAATTTAATTGTGGCTACAATACCCTGTCTTGAAAATCTAATGGTCTCTTACTGGAACCTTCATATGACTGAACTTTGACTTTTTCAGCTTCAAATAACCTCTTCAAGGTTTTAAGCAAATACTTCTGCTCAGGGACCTATAACTTACACTCCTTGCAAAACACCATCAGCAATTTCTCCCAGCTACTTGCCCTCTTCATCGCAGTGCTAAATGACATCCCTCTTTATGTTTAAATTGTTCCCTTTGGTTCTAGACTCTCCTACCAGGACCAAGTCTGGTGAACATTCATTACATTCCTTCTATGGCAATAATACCATTCCTGAGGTAAGAAGACCAAAACTGCACTCAGTACTCCAGGTGCAGTCTATTAAATTTCTAAACAATTGAAGCAAAATGTCACTACTTCTGTACTCAAATGCGCTAAAAATTAACATTCCATCACCTTTCTCACAGTTTGCTCAACCAGCAAGTTGGCTTTCAGTGACATTGTCAAGGACACTGAGAGCCCTTTGTATATCTACCCTTTCCAACTTCTTACCATTGAAGAAATACTCTGCATTTCTCTTTCCTACCAAAACGGATACTCTCACATTTCTCCACACTATATTTCATTTTCCATGTTCTTTCCCACTCACTAAGTCTGTCCCAATCCTCCTGAAGCCACTTTAAATCTTCCTCACAACACACATCATTATCAGCTGCAGGTTTGCAAAGATTACATTGGATGCAAATGACTGAATATATTGTGAACAGCCAGTACTGATCCTTGTAGTATCTCACCAGTCAAAGCCTGATAATACAAGAATGACCCATTTTTTCCTTATGTCTCTTTTCTGTTAGCAATCCTTAATCCATGCCAGTACATTAGCTCCTGCTCAATGTGCTTTAATTTTGCTAACCTCCAATGAGACATCTCATCAAAAGCCTTCTGAAAATCCAAGTGTACTACATCCATGACTCCACTTTATTCATTTTGTTAGTAATATTCTGAAAGATACTCCAATAAATTTGTCAAACACACAGTTTACCATTTGCTAATCCATGTTGACTATGCCCAATCAGATCATCATTAACCATATATATATATATATATAAAATCCTTCATAATATTTTCCCAACTATTGACGTAAGGCTAACAGGTTATAGTTTCTTGTTTTCTCTCTTTTTAAACAGTATGGTGAAATTAACATGCTTCCAATGTATGGGATGAGAACAATTGAAATTTGGAAGGTGATCATTAATGCATCAATTATCTCTATTGCCACATCCTTCTAACCTCTGAGATTTAAAATATCAGGTCCCAAGAACCTACTGACTTTCAACCCCATTAATTTCTCCAAAACAACCTTCTTACTAATACTAACTTCCTGCAACTCCTCATTCTCCCTAGTCACTTGGATCTTTAGTTCTGGGAGATTTCTTTGCCTCCTCAGTAAAAACAGACACAAAGTAATCCTTTAGCTTCTCTGCCATTTCTCTAGTCCCCATTATAAATTATCCTCACCCTGCCTGGAGGACACTCTCATTTGTCTTAGTCAAACATTTCCTGTTTCACATGCCTATAGATGCATTTTCAGTCCATTTTTGTGTTTTTTCCTACATTGCATTCATCCTCTATTCCTTTTTCTTTCCAGTTTCTTGGTCCTTCTTTTCTGTATTCTAAAATCTCCCAGTCCTCAGATATACAATACTACTATTCCTGATAACTTTAAAAGTCTTTTAATTTTAATCTTATTCAATCCTGAACTTCCTTTGTCAGTCACAGTTAACTAACCTTTTTGAATTTTTGAACCTTAAGGAATATATAGTTACTGAAAGCTGTGTAAAGATGTTTAAAGACTATCCATTACCTCTTCACAACATACTTTTTAATATATTTTCCCAATCCACCTCAATAAATCTATGCCTCATGCCTGAATAATTTCTCTATTCAAAGTTAACACCCTTATTTCAGATTGAGGTGCCTCATTGTCAAACATAATGTAAGATTCTAGCATATTATGGTCACTCATCCGTAAGGCACTTTTAAAACATCACTATTAATTAGCAATTCTTCATTAGATTTGATCTAAAATACCATGTACTCAGTCAGTTTCTCAACATACTTCTCTAGAAAACCATTCCTAACGAACTTCAGAAACTCACTTTCCACAGCTTTAGTGTTCAATTGATTTACCCAATCTTTATGCAGATTGAAGTCACCCTTGATAAGTATATTGCCCATGATACATGCTTCTATTATCTTCTGAACAATTCCATGCTCTATATTAACACACTGCTGCTTGGTGATCTATAACTAAACCCAACCAATGTCTACTGCCCTTTGCTGTTTCTTGGCTCCACCTAAACAGATTCTGTACATTGTTGTTCTGATCTGAGATCCTTCTTTACTAATGTACTGATCCCATCCCTTATTATCAGGGCAATTCCACCTTCTTTTCCTTCCTGTCTGTCCTTCCTAAACCTTTGAATATTCAGTTAATCTTCGTCTTAGTCATCTGGCAGCCATTTTTCTATAATGGCAATTAGATCACATCTTTATTTGTGCCTTTTCACTTATATTGTGAATGCTGCAAGCATTCAAGTAGAGTGGCCTTAAGCTATAGACTGAATCTTATTGCTCTTTTTTGCTGAGTGCAAGTATAATTGGGCTTATTGGAAGGTTTCTCACTGCAAAGCTAGTGAGCTTTCTCACCATATCTTACGAAAACTGCATCATTAAATTCCTATCCCGCCCGTGGGATCTCTCCCATCCGATCCTATCCCTATTTTGCCATACTCTGTTACTGGAACATCTCGTGTCGGTCATTATATCGCAGAATTAACTTGCATCCCTGGCACCTGTGCTGACTTTAAAAGGCTGTTTTTTCACCCAGAAAACATTGCCCCCACCCCTGAGCTGCCAGCCTACACAGTTCCCTGGACATTAGATTAGATTACTTACAGTGTGGAAACAGGCCCTTCAGCCCAACAAGTCCACACCGACCCCGCCGAAGAGCAACCCACCCAGACCCATTCCCCTACATTTACCCCTGCACCTAACACTATGGGGAATTTAGCGTGGCCAATTCACCCTGACCTGCACATCTTTGGACTGGGCCAATTCACCCTGACCTGCACATCTTTGGACTGTGGGAGGAAACCGAAGCACCCGGAGGTAAACCCATGCAGACACGGGGAGAATGTGCAAACTCCACACAGTCAGACACCTGAGGCGGGAATTGAACCTGGGTCTCTGGCGCTGTGAGGCAGCAGTGCTAACCACTGTGCCACCGTGCCACCCAACATGGTAGACAAGAAGTAATTTGACCCCACTACTGGATAGCTAGTACAGAGGCAGGGCATCTTCTTCATCCAGGACCAATAGAGGAGGCTATAACACCAGATCATACCAATCTAGCCCAAGGTTGCTATCCTCTAGAGGATTGCAAGACAATGTAGAAAGAAGATCACGCCACTTTCGTAAGTACTACCGTTTTCTGTTTGGCACTTCACATTCTCTATCTCTGCTACTGTACCCACCTCCCTCTAAGATTCATTTTCTACCACTCTGGCCATCGCCTACAACATCTGCTCTCACTTTCTGCAACCCATCCCAACCCCTGATGCCAGTAACCATACATGCCCTCTGAGCTGTTACTCACACACTTAGGATACCTCTGTACCTGCACCATAAATAACTGATGTGCCACCCACTTCCATTTCCCTTAATATCTGCCTCTACCTCTCTCTCATTCCAAAAGGAAAACTGTCAATACTGGCAGAGGGCTACATTCATGTAGTGAGGATCCCTGACAACGACTGCCCTCGAGTGGCTGACTGACTGTGTCCAAGTCTCTGGACTTGTATTGGAGATTGCCCTTAACATACTGTGCTGGGTCCCCCTGAGCAACACATCAGTGAGTTACATTTAATGCCACAGAAATTCCTTTCTGATCTCCTGACTATGGAATTCCCTATCATTATTGCCATTTCAAGCTTCTTCCTCCCACTTCCATAACTGAGAAGCTCCTGGTACCACTGATGTGGTTCTGGTTGCACTTTCCTAATGTGCTATTGCCCTCATCAGTTTCTGAAATGGCGTAGAGATTCACAGGCAGGATCGGCTCAGGGGCCCCTGCACTGCATACTTTGTCCTCCTGAACTGCATAGTGATCCTTTCTCTTTCTGCTTCCATGCTTCTATCCTGACATGTTACTTACTCTCTTTATGTGCTATACACATAATTCCCTCTCTCACAAATGTGCAACAGACACTCCACCTGTTCCTCAAGTACTGAAAGCCAGAACTCAAGCTTGTGCAGCCTGTGACACTTCCTGCTGATGTGTTTCTCTGGACATGTAGTATATCCATGGTCTCACACATACTGCAGAATGAACATTGCACTTGGCTCAGCTGTCTTACCATCCTGCAGCTCTAAAAACTATTTCTTACCTTTAGAATGAGTACAAACATACTATAAAAATCTTTGAATAACATAACTTGATTTCACATATATCAACTCTATTTTTATTTTTATTTAGTTTACTTTTTTAAAAAAGTTTTACTCAGATTTGATTTAACTGCATTATTGGTAGTGTTTATTACTCAAATCCAAGAGGTTAGACATATTATGTCTTTAAAAATTTTATGTTTTTTGAAGTTTGAGATATTAGTAACACTCTCTAACACTAGTTCCTCATTAGCCAATGCACTTGTAGCTTTACTAATAGGGAGAGGTGATGGCTTCATGGTATTATCACTAGACTATTAATCCAGAGACCTAGGCAATGTTTTGGGGGTCTGGGTTTGAATCCTGCGATGATGGATGGTGGAATTTCAATTCAATAAAAATCTAGGATTAGGAAACTAATGATGACAATGAAATGAATAGTGGGTTAAAAACTAATATGGTTTACTAATGTCCTTTAAGAAGGGATACTGCCAACCTTACCTGATCTGGTCTACATATAACTTCAGACCCACAGCAACGTGATTGATTCTTAACTGCCTTGTGGGCAATTAGGGATGTGCAAAAAATGCTGGCCTAGCCAGTGACACCCACATACTTGAATGAATTTTGAAAAAGTCACTGGAATTTTTGATAATACTCATTCCAGCTGCCGAGTATCCCAAAGTAAAGGTTTGGGTGAGTGCAGGCCCTCAGTCTCTTCCCCTTTTTAACTGCTGCCTATATAGGCATGACTCCACAGTGGTCTCTGTTTCTGGAAGTTTTTTATATTCGTTGGGATCTCCTTTCTCATGTGCTTTCAGATAATCGATAAGTGTTGTTTGATAAGATCTTTGGAACCATAAGCTAACACTTCTCTTAATTGTTGAATGTAGAGTGACAGGATGGTAATTTGTTAGGTTGGATTTATTCTCCTTTTTTAGTGGGCAATGCTCACCTGAGCAACTTTTCACATTGTCAAGTAGGTTCAGGTATCTGCAGCTTAGCTGGTATGACAGCCAGTGCTGTAGAATAACTGTGCAGCATTATATTTGTCCTGTTGTCATGGCCCACAATCTTTGCTGGATCCAGTGCATACACCATTTTTTGATATCATTTGGTATATATTAAGTGGGCTAAAGACTTGCTTCATCAATGCCCAATACCTCAGCAGGAAGCTAAAATGAATCAGCTATTCGGAATTTCAGGCTGTAAATGGTTACTAAAGCATCAAGTGTGTCTTTGTTCTAAAGTGCTGGGCTTTACCAGCTGTGAAGAAGGAGTTGTTATTTGGACCCTCCGTCTCCTGATAGTTGTCCAGCTGTCCAATGTTTATAATTCATATACTTTCATTAAAGTTAAGCTTGTGGAAATAATGTCTAGTGAAAGTATTTTAAAAAATGATTATACCTGCACGTATGTCATTTGCATGCATAATCTGGAAATTACCAGAACCCCTCGTATAAAGGGCATAACTAAGTCTGTCCAAAATTGGACCCTCACAATTCTGTTCTCCCAGAATTATCCTTCTTATTCTCCAAACTAGGGCAGAATTTCAGTCTAAATTTCTTCTTTAAAAGCAATGCACAAATCTTTACAAAATTAAATGTCAAAGAGTATTATGAAGTATACAAGTTTGTTATAGTTAACAAAAAAAAGTATTTCTTAGCCTTGATTATTGTAACAACAGTTCAAGGAATTATTTCATTTCTGTACCATTCATCTTGTTTAAGGTATACTAGGCATCAGACTAAATGAACCTTTACCATGATAGCTGGAAGAAAGTGCACCTTCCAAAAAGAAAAAAAGGAACTTATGAATCTTTTCACAATGTGCCAGCAAGGAATACTTTTGATATGTAGTCACTGTGCTTTCTGAAGTACAATGTCACAACATCCAATGTGTGCAAGCGAGATCACACAAAATGCAATGTGATAATTAGCAAATAACCTGTTTCTGTGAATATAAATAATAAATATTGCTCAGAATAAATATTGCCCAAGATGCGGGAATAACCTTCTACTCTTCTTTGAAATATTGTCATGGATTTAATATTTTTTCATTCACCAAATGTGAACAATGTGTCACTGGTAAATCCACTGTTTATTGCCCATCCCTAATTGCCCTTGGGAAGGTGATAGTGATCCATCATCTTGAATGTATACAATCTCTGTACACCTGGTTTGCTGAGAAGAAGGTAGTTCCAGCATATTGATCAAGTGCCAGTAAACGAACTGCAATATAGTTCTGAGTCATGATAGTGTGTGGCATGGAGGGAAGTTTTGACATGGGAGTCTGAGAAAGCAAACAGAGCCTCAAATTAATGTCACATCCAAAAGTCAGTACTTCTGACAATGCAGCCCTAGAGTTAGATTAGATTAGATTAGATTACATTACATTACAGTGTGGAAACAGGCCCTTCGGCCCAACAAGTCCACACCGACCCACCGTAGCGCAACCCACTCATATCCCTACATTTACCCATTACCTAACACTACAGGCAATTTAACATGGTCAATTCACCTGACCTGCACATCTTTTGGATTGTGGGAGGAAACTGGAGCACCCGGAGGAAACCCACGCAGACACGGGGAGAATGTGCAAACTCCACACAGTCAGTCGCCTGAGGCGGGAATTGAACCCGGGTCTCAGGCACTGTGAGGCAGCAGTGCTAACCACTGTGCCACCGTGCCGCCCACAACTTGGAATTTGGACTCTCCAACTCTGCAGTAGAAGTTGAACTCATAACAATCTATTTCAGTGGCTCAATAAATGGCCAACAAGTTTGGCCTCACTAATGACGTCTACATCCTGTGAATGAATAAAGAACAACTGAGTCACAACTAATGCTAACATGGTAGGTGGGGTGCAAGATTGGAAACAACAAGTATGGAACGTGCCAAGTGAAACTGATGATTGCTGACCTCGACCTGGAGCTAGGGAAATACTTCCTGGAGGCTCACTGGAAACAAACATCTACAGCTTGCAAATCATTTCTCAGAAGAAAAAAGGAGGCTAGCTCAGAAAGATAAATATCTCAGCAACAGTAACTTGCCTGAAGTCAAGTGAGCAAAGGAACAATTAATGAAAATGGACCATCCCCTTATCCCAACTCCCTTCAATCTCTATATTGCTAAATTCCAGGAACCAAATAAATCACTTCAATCAGAACATTTGCATTGTGTTACATTATGTAAAAGAAACCTAGTAATGATCTAGTTTCACTGTTTCCACCATGTAATACATATATTTAAATGTAAGGTCTTGAAGATACAGTGAAACAAAATCAGTCCAAGTACAGGAGCTTATATTAATATAGTCTCCCCCTTGCAATACAAGCGGATACCAATTGTAAAATTGAGCGTTACTTCAAACATACCTTAGAGGGGAAAAAAGTCGGTGGATAACATCAAAATTAACGAAAACCTTATTTTGTGCTTGTCCTACATTAATCCTATATTAGGTGGGTGGCACGGTGGCACAGTGGTTAGCACTGCTGCCTCACAGCGCCAGAGACCTGGGTTTAATTCCCGCCTCAGGTGACTCTCTGTGTGGAGTGTGCACGTTCTCCCCGTGTCTGCGTGGGTTTCCTCCGGGTGCTCCGGTTTCCTCCCACAATCCAAAAATGTACAGGTTAGGTGAATTGGCCATGTTAAATTATGCCCATAGTGTAGGGGAATGGGTCTGGGTGGGTTTTGTGTCAGTGTGGACTTGTTGGGCCGAAGGGCCTATTTCTACACTGTAAGTAATCTAATCATACTGATAGAAGTATTCTGAATGATCTACCATTCTGGGGTGCATTTAGAAGGTTAAATGAAGTAAAACAGCCTTTTAAAAAGCTACTGCCTCAAATTTCTCCCACGAAAACCTTATTTTGTGCTTGTCCTACATTAATCCTATATTAGGTGGGTGGCACGGTGGCTAGCAATGCTGCCTCACAGCGCCAGAGAACCGGGTTCAATTCCCACCGCAGGCGACTGACTGTTTGGAGTTTGCACATTCTCCCCGTGTCTGTGTGGGTTTCCTCCGGGTGCTCTGGTTTCCTCCCACAGTCCAAAAATGTGCAGGTTAGGTGAATTGGCCACGCTAAATTGCCCGTAGTGTTAGGTGCAGGGGCAAATGTAGGGGAATGGGTCTGGGTGGGTGCGCTTCGGCGGGTCGGTGTGGACTTGTTGGGCCGAAGGGCCTGTTTCCACACTGTAAGTAATCTAATCTAATCTAATTAAAAAAAGTCTGATGAGGGAAGTGCTCTAAGGAAAAATACTTTTTTAACAGAAACAAAATCAAAATTTGCTGGAGAAACTCAGTATATTGGGCAGCATCTGTGGAGAGTTAATGTTTTGGGAAGCAGTTCTGTTGCGTTTCTCCAGCAATTTCTGTTAGGTTTCAGATTTCCAATATCCACGATTATTTGTTCTTTTTTTTCACAACCAGATATAAATAAGGCTAAGAGATTCTGATTAATGTACTTCTCCTTTCTTTATGCTTGAGGACCACTCCAAATGATTTGTATGAACACTCCATTTGTATGAACTGCAGGAAGGTATCTAGAACCCCGTGCTCGGCTTTAAAGGTAGTGCCAGTGGCAGAAATCCTGGGAGGACCCTATAGTGTCCGATACTTCCACTTGCAGTGAGTGGGAGAATATGGCAAGTGGGATGCTGTTGGGGTGTGTTGCATAATTCATGACGCAAGTTTGAGAAGCTAGCTTAAGCAAACATGCTACACCCTGTACCTTCCATAAAGTTTGACAGAAATGACACTTCTGGTAAGATTCAGCCATGACAATTGCCGTTCCTTTACCTGTATGTAAATCTCTATGATAATGTAGAGTTTCAGTGCTATTACAGATGTTTAATGGTGTGAAAGGAGAGGCCAATATTGTGTGCATGTGTCATTGTCACATATTTTCAGATTGCAGCAACCTATAATCCTCTAAAGCTCTTGAGGCTAATTTTCCAACTAGCTGGATCTCATAGTACCCTTAACCCAAGTACCACTGAGATTCCAGGACATCTTATCAGTGGTCATAAAATCATAGGAATCCCATCAAGATGGCCACTGACTTGTAGAACACCAGCGTATCATGCTCTCAGAAGCGCAGTACTCCCTGTCCCGGTGCTTTGCATTCCTCTAACACTATTAGATGGATTCTAAAATCTGCCCCTTTATCATATTACCACAAGATTGTGGGCTGCTCTCAATGCTAATAAATTGGTGTCTCTGACGTAGTACTTATCACAATACCCACCTTCCAAACAAATTGCTGACTCATGTTAGTAATAACATAGAAGCTTAGGTAGTATTTTTCCAGCCAAATTAAACATATTATCCAAAGTTGTTAGAGGAGACCTTATAGTGTTTTGAGTAGTGTACCTCCCTCTGAGCTAGAAATATCTGGGTAAAACTTCCACTGCATATTGGGTGGCTAAGAAAGGCAAGTATCACCCTGCAAAACATTCCCACATTTGCCAATGACAGGTCATATGGGAGAGACTTCTGGTCAACAATGTGTTGGGGAAAAAGTTGAAGCTTTTACCATCTCTACCATAATTCCAGACTACAACATCCATGGAAAAGTGTATGTTGCCATAGTAACTCTGGTTTGCTGAGTGACATGTAACACATTAGTCCCGCATAAATACTTGATACTTCTCTATATAATGAGTGTTTATTCCTAGTCTAAAGGTGTACTGCCATTACTTATGATTTGTCATTTGTGAGGTTTCTTCAATCATTATATTGATAATTATATATCTAAGATGGAAAATTATGCTGTTTATTGCCAACAGTAACCAACCCTCAATATTTCTGTTGAAATTTGACACACAATGTTTTGAAAGATTTTAATTTATTTGTTCTAAGGGGGAATTCATGTGTCCCTAAACGAGCACAGATTAATTTTGCAAACAGTGTTAATACAAGAGAGATATTGACCTTAGTTAGAATAGTTGAGCAATACAGCAAATAAGAGTTATCAGGAATATTTATATCAGAACAAGTGCACAACTACGGTCAACATAGATAAGGGATTGCTGGTGGAATATCAGATATGTGTGCAAAGTTACAGTAATCAATCAACTACAGCACTTTGACTTAATATTGCTTCTTATTATTGCAATAACATGAAGGAATTTCTTTGTAAGTATGCTATTATTCTTTTCAGTTTGATTGTACATGATTAAAAAATTCAACGTCATTACAGAACTCCAAAATTTAACTCACATATGCATAAATACAATACCAGATCAATTTTATAATTTAAAACATACAATCCAACACTATAAAAATATACAGTTTGAAAAAATATACCAATTATATTCTAATTAAATAAACACATATTAAATATTTTCCCTTATAATTATAATTTAGTTATATAATCAAACAGAGCTAATTTAATCTGAATGGAAATGCTCATCTAAACAGCTCTGCTAAACTTAGTTTATTATTGGTAACAGCAACAGTTAAGTTGGACTATTCATTCTTCATAAGTCTGAGAACAAAGCAGAACTGAGCTTTGTTCTCAATCACTGTGTGGCCAGAGACTTTTCATGTAAGTTGCTCTGGACAAGAACTTCTCTGTTTAACAGTTCATTCCCTATTAAAAAAAAATGCCAAGACATTACATTATTTATCTTGCACTATTTTACTTTTATCCTGAATTCAGCTGTGTTATGTTCTGCTGGATTTGGTTTTACATGATCGTTTTGGAAAGGTCTCTCTTCGAAGAGCACTATAATGCCTCTTTGTTTGTCATCCTCAGTCTGTGCCCTTCCAAGTCCAATGAATGAACCCCAAATGTTTTGATTTGCTCCCCGCTGGCTGTCTTGATGAATCAAGCTGTCTTTTGGCTTCGGTTTTTCCTTGTGTAGTCCTTGCTGCATGACCTCTGGCCAGCAAGTACTGGCACCTTCTTCCTCTGAGCTAGTCTGTTTTTTTTTGCTATAAAAGTTAAATGACATAATCTTGTTGTCATAATGGTATTGAACAGAACTACTTTCTTCCTTTTGCAACTCAATGGACTAATTTTAGAGAACAAGTAATATCCTGAGACAAGAATTTTTTGAGAAATGAGATTAATTTTCATTGTGAGGTATGATTGATAATTCTTTACCTTCAAGAATATCACTTTCTGATCACTTCTGCCAGCATGACCCAAATATAGAGGAAGGTTGTCTTACAATAATTGTCTTATGGCATTTCAGTGAATTTCATGCATATTTACTTGTGAATACTGATACAGAAATGTAGGTTAAATGTTTTTTGTTAATTTTTTTGACAAGGAAGAAAAGGTTAAGTCAGGTTTTCTACTGATTCTGCTTCATCTGTGCATTGAGTGTCTTGCATTTTATATATTCAGTGGATTCATCCTGCATCTGCATAAGGCCAATATATGTTCATTAAATGATTTTTTGTGTAACTTAACCATTGAACCTTTTGGAAATAAGTGCCAACATCTTGTGGATTTTAAAATTCAATAACCAACAAAGGGAATTGTCTTGCAAACTCCTACATTTGATATTTAGAATATTTAATTAATAAATTATGTAGGATATTTTGACAGAATTAAAGATGTTTCCATGTCAACTTAATGAAATGTATCAAATTGCATCATTCTGTTGAGATGATGTACAAACAGTTGATAGTCAGACTGGGTATAGTGAAATTCTGGAGAAGAGACACTAGATATCATGCTGATGGACTTGTACTTTTTAAAATTTTATCTTAGTATAGTGAAGCTTCATTTAAACATTTGAGTGATGTGTTACAGGAATGCTAAATAACGATTAAACTATTACACAGCATTGTTCCTTCCTTTGTTTTACCAAATACAAATTTTGCTAATTTGTTTTGAAACAGAGAAATGAATTGTGTATTTATGACTTCAATTAATAAACCTACACATTCCTTAATGCAATCTATTTATACCACAATAATTTGTTTTTATAACTTTGCTGCCATTGTAAAAATAACAATTTGAATGTTATTTTTTGGGAAGAAAATATTTCACACTTCTTTGAAATCAGTTTCAGGATGTGTATGTTGCTGGCAGGACCGGCATTTATTGCTTACTCCAAGTTGCACAGAGAAGGTGGTAGTACTGGCCCTCCTTGAACCTATAGCTAACTGAATGGCTCAATAGGTTACTTCAAAGGCAATCAAGAGTCATGAATATGGGTCAGTGCAGCTTCTGTCTCTAAAGAACATTAAGGAACTAGTTGGATTTTTACATCAATTAGAGAGATTCATTGCCACTTACTGATACTGGCCTTTTATTTTTCCGTTTTTTTTAACTGAATCACTGTGGCATGGTTTGAACACACATTCTCTGAATTATTGGCCCAGCAGCATTTCTGTTATACTTTCACATCCAAAATAATATGAACCAACATAATTACTATTAGCTCACAAATTTGTGAAAGATTTAAAGAGAATATCACACACGATGTACTTAACTGTGATGCAAGAAAAGCAGTTAAAGCTGAGGAGTTAGGCATGGAGATGCAGTTTGACAAACTGCGAGAAATAGTTGTGTGAGAGCCTTAAAAGAGATCACCACACCAAACCTAGCTAAGGAATGTCTGATAGGAACTAATGTATTCAAGGACTATACTGATATTCCTACAGGCCCTATATTTCTATTCCTCTTGCCAGCAACAGCCTGACATCCAACTCTACACTCTCCTCTGTGAATTTCTGCCCACTGAATATTGAGGTGATTTTGGGTGGGACTTAATACCGATACATCTAAATGAGTTTTGGGATTAACAGGGGTGTAAGTTCAAGAGTGGCTACTTTCTGGACATCCACCAAAGCAATGTCATTGCCCTCTAGTGAGGCCTGAGATGCCTAGATTTTGGACCTTGATCATTTATCATCATGAAGCTGATTTTCTGGGAGGAGGTCATTCACCATGAGCTTGGAGATGAGAGATTGGAGATGGTATGCTGAGCACAACCTGGCTGATAAGTTTGGTGAGAGAGTTTTTCTTTAGGCAAAGTTTAAATTTTTTTCTACTGGACAGCACTGCAGCTGCTTAAGGGCATACAAGTGTTCAGCTTGGATGAAAAGCAATTGCTAGGCCATTTATTTGCATATGCTCCAGACATGGATATAGGATGCTTCTTATTTGTTCTTATAAAAACAGTAATGTATTTCCAGTCTAAATTCCTGTCTGCCATTTTGAGGTCTGAAGAGACTATGTAGTGTCAGAAGAACATATCTTACGTGACCCAATTTTACACCCTAACCTCCACACCAATTTATTTAAGAGACATCTACCAGTTCAAAAACATTTTTGTGTCTAATTTACTTGATTTACCAATAAGTACAAAGACAAATGTGCTGCAAAAACATAACACTCAATTCCAGTTGTTGACTGCCATTTAGACATTCTACTCCAATTTTTATTTAGCTTTTTCTGTGTTCCTATTTAGTATACTACGAATCTGAAGAGGATAATGGAGTGAAAATAAGACTGATGGCCCTAAAGTGTGAAAGTAGTATCTTTAGGATATTGGTAAAGGTAATCTTTGAATGTCTTTGCATTGTTTCTCATCCACATTATACTTGCCTGTACATTTTAAACAAATTCAGATTGCACTCTTCTAGCCGTCTCTCTCTATTTCTCACTTTTGATTCAAGTCAGTCTGAAATACTAATCCAATGGGATGACAAAAGGGATGTGGTGCACAGCTCAACCCTCTTCAGTCATTATTAACTTAGACAGACACATTTGTTGCATTGCTAAAACATTTATTTTTGCTGGCAACAGTTTCTTACTGAGCTAGGAGCAATGGCACTGCATGCAGCCTTTGCTCTAATGACTGACACAGATTCTTATATATCCAGGCTCTGCAGGAATCCTATTTCTCTGTTCACTTTTGCCCAAACAGCGATTTTACAATAACCAGACCAAAATGCACATTTCTACTAAAATGCAATCTGTCTGCTTAAAAACAATTAAATTACTTCAAACCAGTTCACTCAAGAAAATGTAAGTATAAGATTAGAAGAATTTCAAGCACCATACGGTAGGCAATATTCCCTTGCAAGACCTGGGCAGCCCTGATCTGTTCTAAAAATAAGCCAAATTTCTTGTATCATCTGCCCTCAATTTACTCCCAGCTGACCTAGGGACCTTATCTGTCAGTTTAGCCCACATCTGTGGCCATCACCAAATAAATGCTACAGGATTCCAGGACATATGGCCAAAGCTGTGTGGTGTATGTGATATTCATGGGAAATCTACTGAACACCGCAATTTCCTGCAGTCACACACGTTCCCTCCAGCTATTTTTTATATATATATATATATACATATATATATATATATGTGTGTATTTCCATTAGAAAAGCTGAAGCTAAGTTGTGGCATTTTGTCATGCTGTAACCGTAAGAATATTTGGAAGCAGAATACATAGCTACAAAAAAAAGGCCTTAAATCCAAAATATCTCTGGCATTAATACTTGCTACTTGTATATTACTCCATATTCTTTCTTGGTAAAAATGCAAGTGCTGGAAAGAAGGGAGCAAAAGCTATTAATCATCCCTGGCATCTGAAATCAAGATTTTCAAGGCAGTATGTTTGGCTGAAGAGGAGATTGTAGTCTGAGCTGCTGTATTACTAAAGTGAGAAACAAACTGCAAACAGCTGAAGCAATTTATTACGCTTCCTAATTGAAGATTTGGAGCAGATTCATGGGTATTAGATGAATGAATGAATAAACGTAGAAATACATAAAATGGTTGTGGCTTGGAGGTGTAATAATCATTGCTCCATAAATTTTTAATTTGTGTAACAAATTAATTCACATAACTGAATTCTCTAGAACTATTATTGCAATTTGATTTGTAAGGAGCCTCTTCATGCAACAAACCTGTCATCCCTGCATTCAGTGAAACACCTTAAATGATATAAAATAGACGTTAATAAGAAATATTCTGGGCTCTATTAGTAGCCCTGCAGTGAACAATTAAAATATCTGGATTAGGAAAGTTCTACATTTGATTCTCAGCTGGGGCAACAGGAGCAATGCTGTAATTGGCCTCCATAGCCTGGGAACAGGCAATGGGGGGAGGATGTCAGGACTGTTGCTCCCGTCATGACCTAGAAACCCATATTGAAAGTACACTGAGTTTATAAACTCTAGGTGAGAAGATGGGGCTCAGTTGACACAAACCCCGTAGCTGAGTAACTTAACAACACACTTTGTCAAAGCTTACATGGACGATGAGAATTTGGCTGAGGGACCAGAGGATTACTGATATTGTGAAACTAATGGAGGAACCAATAGAGTGTTAAAGGATTATTGAACTATAGATGCAATGAAAACCAATCTAATTCTATCCTTGCCTGACAAATGATACATATACAAACCTATAACTCAGAGCAGCATCATTGATTTAAGGAGATTGGAAAAGGATGGAAGAAAACAAGCAAAAAATAGAGAAAACAAATTGTTATTTTTAGCTTACCACAATGGTATAGTATTGCAGTTCATGAAGAATTTTGCTTATTTGTTGCCTCTTTACAACCTTCTACACTGGAAACACTAAGGTGACCATGCAACAAGAAAGTTTTGTGACCCTCCACATGCAGAGAGACAATGGGCTGAGCCTTATCAAAAATTGATTAAGTGTTATTCTTTGGCAAGTTCCATGGAAGGTTTCTCTCCACAGACCCTCGTGAACTTTCTTGCTCTACCTTCCCAATCTCAACTCATTACATGTGCACTGTATTGGCCATGGTGCTTTGCATGTCGTTATCACCCACTGGCCACTGGTGGAAGAACTGGACACAGTCAGGACCTCCTGACATTCCTGGCACTGGTGTCATTTTTAAAGACCAGCCATACACCCGGTGGCAGTCTACAACCGCCCTGCACGGTTCATTTTATTTACCCCAGGCATGTCACATCCCACTTTGGTGTTGGAAACCTGGAGATACTGCTTGATGCAGGGTGTATATAGTCACTGCCCATGGACATTGCACTGAGATTTAGGTAAGCGATGGAGAGTAACTGATGGAGAGTTGGAGGAGCAAGGTGAACTGGAGACAACAGGTTATCACTGTGACCTTCAAATCAGAAATGTGCTAGCGCATGTAAGTCTGCCTTTCATTGCTCACTATCATTAATCTCATTTCAACTTTCAAGATGCAATTGTAAATTAGGACCTTTTGCTCTTGATGGTGGGAAGCTCCCTAGTGCCTATTTTAGGCAATTTACCCAACTTTGTCGTCAGTGCTCACGTTATTCAGGGGCTGGGAAGATTTCTCTCAATGTTTTTGCCACAGGGCTAAACAGAGGGAAAGAAGTATCTGTATGGTGCCTTTCATGAGCTCAGAACATTGTTTTATGCCAATTAAGTTATTTTTTTCTTTAATATGTAGCCACTGTTGCAATGCATGATGCATAGCAGGCAAATTGTACACAGCAAATTCCCACAAACAGAAATGTAATAGTGACCAGACAGTTTATTTTGCTAATGTTGATTGAGTGACAAATATCATGGAACTGATTTTCTGAGGAATGACAATTTCACACAGTTTGCTGCTCTGCCCCTTCTATTTCACAAAGGGAGAGAGCTCAGCATTTCAAACAGGCGGTTGTGATCAGGCTCCTTCAGAAATACGGAGCTTTTCATCCATTCTGATAGCTCTCTCATAGTTGGGGGAAGGCAAGCCCTGGCCCCCTTTTCACACAGTGAGCTGCCATATTTTGAAATGATGTGGAGGTGTGGGACTGGGGTGGACCAAGTTAAAAATCACGCAACACCCAATTAAAGTCCAACAGTTTTATTTGGAAGTACAAGCTTTTGGAGCATTTCTCCTTTGTCAGGTAGCCAGTGGAGCAGGATCATAGGTCCCAGAATTTATAATAAAAGATCGAAGTATCATACAATTGATGTGATGTATTGAATAAACCTAGATTGCTGTAAAGTCTTTAATCACTTAGAATGGGTTGCAAGCTCTAACCTCACACCTTTAATGCATTATTTGAGCTGACATGTCACTTTATTTTATGAAACCTTAAGTTATCTCGGGACTTGAAATGTCTTGAAAGGACAATGTGATTTGAAAGAAGTTCTGGGATTTACATATTAATGAATCAAAACTTGCAACACCATTCTAAGTGATTGAAGACTTAACAGCAATCTCGGTTTGTTCAATACATTGCCATCAGTTGTATGAATTCTATGTCCAATGGTCCTGCCCCCGCTAGCTACCGGACGAAGGGGCAGCGTTCCAAATGCTTACTTGGAAATAAACCTGCTGGACTATAACCTGGCATTGTCTGATTTTTATATTTTGAAATGTAAAGGTCCAGAGTCACAGACAGCCACTTTGACAGCTCCTATCAAAGTATGCAAGGTAAGAATGAGGCTAAAGTGCTGGGAGGGTAGGGTGTCACAAGCGCAAGAGGCACCATGCAGAACAGGGTGCCAGAGAAAGGGTAGGAGTAAGGTGGCCAGGTAACCTATGCAATGTTTAGATCAGGGAAGGTGGGAAACATTAGGCCTAATGTGGAGTAGGAGAGGGTGGGTTTCAGATCCTGGGGTTGGGGTAGAGGGATGGGGCTCTGAAGATATTCTCACGAGGGAGTGGCCTATCAGCATGCACTAGCATCTCATTCTTATCTAATCTCACCTCATTAATATGCAGTTTCCCATTCTCCCACCTACCAATTAGAAACTGGACAGTGACAATTGCTGATATACAGGTAAACATCAGAGTGGTTGTCCTATGATCCAGCTCTCCACTTGCTGCTCTGGAATTGCATCTTGAACACCAACATCTCAGGACACTGTCAATGGCAGTGACCACACCCACTCCTCCATCCACAGACCATGGCATTGGACACCAGCTTTACCCACCCTCATGGCATATCTTTGATCCACTTGCAACATGATTCTGTACTTCTGTGCTGCACTTTGGAGAACAACAGCATGTTCAATTAGAATGCTGCTGTCATAACACTTTATATGCAGGGACAGGCAACCAATTCACATTTAATTAGGGATTGCAGGGATCCTTGCTTCATCTCTCTTAGTGCCCATTCACTTTCCACCTGTTTTGGATTTACACATCATCACTGCCGTGACATTTTGCACTTCACCCCCTTAGCTAGAGCTTACATGCTCATATTTCTTCTGGCTTGCCTTGCTGTTTAGCACAGACACAAAATCAAGCAGCTTGACAGTGATGATGATCAGTCAAGGAGGTGGACATGTTGCTCTATGACACTATGCTGTATCAATCTCACACCTACACCATGTGCCATTCATGTATGCGGTAAACATATGCATCAACCAAATGGCCATGTACCCAAGTCTAAAGGGAATAGTCCTCAGTCAAGTCAAGGGACACAATCTTTAGTCAAGGACCCCTAGTACAGCAAGTCAAGGACAGTGTCCAATATCAGATGAAGGGCCTTTGCCCGAAACGTTAACTCGCTTGCACCTCAGATGCTGCCTGACCTGCTGTGCTTTTCCAGCACCACACTCTCGAGTCTCTGATATCAGTCCAGGAACTTGAGCACAGTCAATCTGAAATTTTACTGCTGGAGACAAGATTGTAGTGTTATTACCTATTTCTTGGGAAGCATTAAAAGGAAGGTTCAATGGGCATTATAAAATCAACAAAAAAAACTCAATGATGTGAATTTTTCTAATGAGTACTCAAGACAGAATAAAGTGTAAAATGTTAACATGTTGAAAAGATATTATAAAAAGGATGAGACTCAGGAGAAAAGTGTACTTCTAGCAGTGAAAGAAGGAAGGAGTGAAATAGAAGTATCAGAATAATTGGAAAATGAATAGAAATTGAAAATTCAAATGTTAGACTTACAATAGTAATATTGAATATAATTGATTAGTCTGAAAGATTAAATAGCATCATCTTCTATCTCCTAGAAAGCTATTGAGGTGACTCACAATAGCTATTACAGATTCATAACAAACAAATAGGCCAGGAAAAATGATTTTGACTGTTGCTGATTGTAACGTGGGCAATATGTTACTTATAAAACAATATCCTTACAGACTCAATCCAGAGAGATTAGCTGATGTGAGGGACGATGTTAAGTAGGTCCACACCCCCCACCAACCCAACCTCCACTCCCGGCACCTTCCCCTGCAATCGCAAGAACTGCAAAACGTGCGTCCACACCTCCCCCCTTACTTCCCTCCAAGGCCCCAAGGGATCCTTCCATATCCACCATAAATTCACCTGCACCTCCACACACATCATTTACTGCATCCGCTGCACCCGATGTGGCCTCCTCTATATTGGGGAGACAGGCCGCCTACTTGCTGAACGTTTCAGAGAACACCTCTGGGACACCCGGACCAACCAACTCAACCACCCCGTCCTGACCTCTCTGCCCCCACCCCCACTCTGGCCTATCACCCTCACCTTAACCTCCTTCCACCTATCACATTTCCAATGCCCCTCCCCCAAGTCCCTCCTCCCTACCTTTCATCTTAGCCTGCTTGGCACACTTTCCTTATTCCTGAAGAAGGGCTCATGCCCGAAACATCGATTCTCCTGCTCCTTGGATGCTGTCTGACCTGCTGCGCTTTTCCAGCAACACATTTTCAGCTCTGATCGCCAGCATCTGCAGTCCTCACTTTCTCCTAGTGACATTATTGAATCAAATCATAGTAACTGGAGTTTTACTTATTGTGGTGGTGCCAAAAGTGAATGCATCACAAAGATTCTATATCACCTACGAGAAAGTCAATGTGGTAACAAAAACAGGATCATATCCTATTCTAAGACAGGACAACTACATTTGATGAATTGACATATACAATTTGTCAGGGAGGAGTCGAGAGTGTGTTGCTGGAAAAGCACAGCAGGTCAGGCAGCATGCGAGGAGCAGGAGAATCGAAGTTTCAGAGAAGAGCCCTTCATCAGGAATATACAATTTGTCACGCAAATTGGCTTCCTAAAAAGATATTGGCAAGTCCCAATGACTGACTGCGGCAAAGAAATATTTGCTTTTCTATCACTGGATGGACTTTATCAATATAAAGTCATGCTGTTTGGAGTGAGAAATCCTCCAGCAATATTTTAATGGTTAACCAATAAAGTAATTGAAGGATCATGTCATGTGTTGCTCACATCAATGATTTAGTTGTATTTTGGCCAAACCTAGGAAGGACACTTACACCAATTAATTGAGCTGTTTGATTGCTACAAAAAAAACAATTTGGTTATAAATCTGGCTAACAGTAAATTTGCAAAGGCAAAGATGATTTAATTTGGACACGCTGTGGGGCAAGGTTAAGTATCACCTTAGAGATGTGAATGTATGGCTATTTTGGATCTTACCATGCTTATTTCAGAAAGTGAAATATTGTGTTATATTGGCATGGATAGATTTTATTGCAAGTTTGTTCTGAAATTCAGCATTGTTAATGCACCTTGAGCAAAATTGTTGAAAAAAGGCAGAAAACCTGATCGAGTGTAAGAGTATTGGAGTGTTTTTGATAACTTGGAAGCTGCACTGACAACTGCCCCAGTTTTGCCTGTGCCTAATTATTAGAGGTCATTCAAACTGACTGTAGATGCCAGTGACATCAGTGTGCAGGCTGTTTTATTGCACCATGGCAAGACAGGGATTCAACAGTCTGTCAGTTATTTTTCTAAAAAGCCAAACACATGTTCGCAAAAATATTCTATGGTGGAAAAGAAAACATTGAATTTTGTGATGGCTCTACATCATTTTAAGTTTTACATCACCAATATCTTGGAAGAAAATGTAACTTCTATGGGTCACAATCCTTTGATTTTCTTAGAGAAAGTTTGGGCATGAATTTACAATTGTTTTAATAGAGCTTAATTCTCCAACTGTATAATTTGAAAGTAACTTGTATGCCTGGAAAATAAAATGCTATTGCATACCCTTTATCACAAACATATGAGAGGGGAATTAAGTGATGTGGCAGTCATGAATTAATGTAACATCAAGTTGCTGTGGAACTCACTATGCATTTGATGTAAACATGCTACTATGGTTAATGTGACATGGAAATAATTAATTTTTGATGAGCCATAAATGTCTTTTAAAAATATATTTTGATTATTCTTCAGGGTTTGTTGTACAGTTTGTGATTTATATAATTTTTCATCCATTTATTTTGAATTTTTTGAAATTTTAACACATCGGATGTGATTTTTCTGTGTTGGTTCAATTATTAACTTGTAGGCATTACTGTAGGTAAGGTGATTTCTTAAAAACAGTCTGAATGAGCGATTTCAGGGAAGATAATTGAAATTTGTTCGCCTGGCAGAGTTTATGAGTAAACAAATTCAACTGCATCAAGCATTCGATTTTCACGTAGAAGATTCTGTATTTTTTGAGGAGGCTTAGGGGAAAAACTCACAGCTTGAAAAAAATGCTTTTTAGTGGCATTTTGGGAAAATTTGCAGATATCTTGATTGATGCTTGATGTGTAAACAATTGGTCCTGAGAAAGGGAGATAGTTTCGAACTGTCCAGAAAGAGGTAAGCTCAGAGCTATGATTTAGCTTAAATGTTCCAGCATATAAATGTTTGGTTAAAATCTTGAAGGGGTTATTTGAAGCAGAAAACACCGAAGCTCAGTGGTTTGAAGACACCTGGAAGAAGCCATCAGTTTTGTAAGATAGGGCATTGAAGTCAGAGTTAAATTAAACTTTATAGATGTGTAACAGAAGGGAATGCTCTTTAGATTAATAACTAGGCATCTTGGGATTAATGAGTTTGCATTTTACCATGTATTTAAAAATATTTAAATTTGTGTTATCTGCAAATAGTTTATTTACTTTGACTTCATTTCTTTTGCATAACAAACGCATATCTTATTGTTAAACCATGCAGCATTGTGTGTTTGCTTTCAGTGAAAGAGAGTGTTAAAACCACAACTAAGAACAATATTGTCTTTCTGGCCAAGTTACAGTCTAAGTTCTGACTTGCTCAGTGACAGCCTCTACTGGGATCATAATACTACAAACTGATTATGTCAGCCCCGTAGGCCCATTGTAACCAGTCCAGGAAATCATAGGAAGTCAGTCAGGCAGCTGGTTAGGACAGTGTGTCCAAGTCAGTCAAGGGCCTGGGCCATGGTCAGTTCTGACAATCATCCACTAAAAGTCAATGAAGGTAGCACTGCTACGGGGACCAAGCTGGGGGATGCAGTTCAGGGCACTAAAGGCAACATGCAGGGATGCAAGAGGATAATAAATGTGAAGGGGTGGCAACTCAATATGTAAGAGGTGAAGACAGTACAGTATGGACGGAAAGGGCAAATGCAGGAGTGGGATGGGTACAATCGATAGTTCATAACACACTGGCTTCAATGGGAGACTCACTGTGTGAAGCATGACCATTGTTGCATGGTGCAAGAACAGATGCTCAGTTCACATCTCACACCACCAAACAGTGTGTAGCTCTCAAGATGGCTATGCTGTGTATCTTCATTTTTGCAGTTGCAGCTAGACATACATGTGCTCACATAATTGATGCTGAAAAGTGAACACTTATTTACACATGTCCCTGTGCATGCAAAGCATGCAAAAGGCTGCTTTTTTACTTCTAAAGGATTTGGCTCTTTTAAAGGCTACCATGGATTGTGGAGACTGGCATGAAAAGGATGTCCATAGAATATAGCCAGTTGGTCGGAGGCAGTTGAAGTGGAAGGTTGCTCCCATCAGGCTGCTGGCCACTCAGGTGCTTAGAAGGACATGGAAGGGACTAGTGCCAGCAGGGGTGCTTTGTTAGCAGCCTCCAAATAATCAGGGTTCAGAAGAAGTCCTGAAGAACTGAGAATGTGGCAAAGATTATTGGTTCTGTGTTAGAGAGAGGTAGGGCTCAGAAGAGGTGGAGGTGAAGGGGGGGGGGGGGGTTTGGCTGAGAGGATGATCACAAACAGAATTTGTTCCGGTGCAGCTGAGAAAGAGTTAAGATGTGGATAAACCCAGTGGCAGTGCCAGCTTGGTAAAGCTACCTATCTGCAGAAAACATGGAATCATTCCTGTATGTAGCATGGGTTTGCAGCCTTGGGAATTTTGGGAAATTCATCTCAGAAAAAGGAACTGAACTACCAAGGCAGAGTCAGTCATTGAGGCAGTGTGTCACTGAGTAGCTTTGAGAGAGCTTCAAAGCTAAATAGAAAAAAACAAGAAAATTAGTTTTCCCTTATAACAAACAAAGTTTTCATGAAGTTTGGTGACCCACATTGTTATCACCTTCTGGATGAGTTGCTGAGAAATCCACTGTATCTATCTTGACTGCATCTATCATTTAATGTGCCCTGTGGAATAATTGATTACAGCTTGTCTGTTAACTTAATGTGTCTCTTTTTATTTCTGCATGTTCAAACATAATTGTACATGTTCCTACTGTAATTTGTTTTCCTTTTCTAACCTCATAAAGAATAAAGAACATTTTGTTTGTTTAAATGATGGAATCTTAAGGCTTTATTCTCTTTGTGAGTAATTGGGATCTCAAACTTTGCCTTCCTTTAAACAGATAAAAATCTTATTATCCCTAACCAGATCATAACATATTTCGACAGTGTCATCTAGGATCAGAACAGTGGGAATCAGGCACAGGAGTGCCCACTGACAGGCAGACCTGTGCCCTTGCTTCCAGCTACACACCCCATCTCTCCCATCTTCCGGCACAAAGCACTTAACAAAACACTTAACTTACAACTTGGACTTTACAATCTTTGTCCAGACATGGACTTCAGAGCCAGGCATGCTGAAGGCCTGTAGGCTGCTTGATTGGAAGAAGAAACAATAAGCCTTCCTTGGAAGTGTCAGTCTTGTAACTACTTAAGTAAGTGAATGAAACAAAAGTGGAAGATGTAAGTTAAGCTAAAGAATTTTGGATAAACTTACTTGTAAAAAGTGTAAAATCTGTTTGGATTACGTTGAGATTGTTGAGTCTGCGTTTAATAAAGATAGCAACAGATAAGCTGAGGCAAGGGCAGACATGGGTGATCATGCAGAGGTAATAATCTCAAAAATTTGCAGATGGTACTAAGCTGGAGAGAATAGTGAATTGACTTCTGAGCTACTTTAGAGGGACATTGATAAGTTGGCCAACTGGGCAAACTCTGGCAGATGAACTGCAATGGAGAGATATGTGAGGTAATGCATTTTGGTGGAAGAAAACTAGAAAGACAACACAGGCCCGTTGGTACAACTTTTTGGGAGTACAGGAGCAGAGAACTTTGTGGTTCACATGCATGCTTCACTGTAGATGGCCAGACAAGTTGAAATAGCTGTTAAGGAGGCTTATAGGATCCTAAGGTTTATAAATAGGGGTAAAGATTATTGAAAGTTTATGGGTTCAGAATCTTTGCCCTGTGTAAGTTCAGGCTGTTGCATACTGTTTGTTTAAGCCTGAAACAATGGTCAGGGTTGAGTGACAAAAGACCATAGTTTGGTTGGGGGTTTGAAAGCAATAGTTTAGGTATTCCCAACATTTAAGTTTAGAAAATTGAAGCTTATCTAGGAACAAAGGTTGGACAAACAGCTTGACAACACAAACAGAGATAGAAAGTTGAGACAGAACTGGATGTTATTAACATTCATTAACCACCTGTAGTCTTCGATAATGTCAATATGGCTGCAGGTAGATAAGAAATCCGAGGTAATGAAATAATAGAGAACAAGTACCAACTCAAATCTGTCATTATATTTTTTTAAAAATTCATGAGGTATGGACAACAATGGCCATGTGAGCATTTATTACCAATCTCTAATTGCTTAGAGGGTATTTAAGAGTCAATTATATTTCTTAGGTCAGACCAGGTAAAAATGGCAAATTTCCTTCCCTAAAGAGTATCGGTGAAACAGATTGGTTTTCACAACAATCAACAGTGGTCAGTATTAGGTTAGATTTTCCTTATTTCAGATTTTTATTAAATTCAAACTTCACCATCTGTGATGGTGAGATTTAAACCCATGTCTCCAAAACATTGGGATTTTAGATTGCTAGTCCAGTGACTTGCTGCTATGCAACTGCCTATGTGTATTTGAATGTGGATAGCTCATGATAGCGTTCATAATAGGTGCTTGTCTATCAATATTAAATTTACATTGCTCATTTTTTTATAATATCCTCCTTGCAGATTTTTGTCAGGTCTCATGATTGTCTTGCCTCAAATCCACAACTGATACCATTAAGGAGCAACTTGTGGTCAATTACCAATGATGCAAAGTTGTTTGTACATTTGAGATCTTGACATTCAAATTATAGATATTTAATGGAGATGCCAACCTATTTGTTTTAAATTGGTCAATGCAGCAATAGTGCAAAACTTTTAAAGGATAGACAGGCTAGTGGAATGAGTGAACAAGCTATAAGATTAAATTTAATGCGGATAAGTGTGAAGTGATTCATTTTGTTCGGAAGAGTACAGAGAGACAATACAAAATAAAGGGGACAATTCTGAAGGGGGTGCATGTAAAAAGGGATTGATTACAAACATGCATAAATGATTGAAAGTGGCAGAACAAGTTAGAGCATTACAATATCTTTGACTTTATCAAAGAAACATACAGTACAAAGGCAAGTAAGTTATGTTAACTTGTATAAACGAGTGGTTTGGCCTCAACTGTAGTACCCAGTTTGGGCATCATACTTTAGAATGGATGTGAAAGCATTAGGAAAAGGGCAGGTGGAGGAGTCTAAACTATATATTTTGAATAGAGTTTGGATTGTTCTCCTTTGAGATAAATAGGTTGAGAGATTTGATAGAGGTTTTCAAAATCATGATGGGTCTGGATATAATAGATAGAGAAATATAGTTCCCACTGTTGGCAAGGTCAAGAATTAGAGGGCACAGATTTAAGATAATGGCAACAGGAATAATGGAAACATGAGCGAGTGGGTAAGATTGGGAATGCGCAGTTTGAGAGTGTGATCAAGGAAGGGTTAATCAAGGCTATTTGACTATTACCTGGAAAGAAAAATCATTAAGGGTTATGGAGAGAAGATGGTGAGCGGTACTAGATGAATCGCTCCTTCAGAGAGCCAGCACAGACACAATGGGCCAAGTGACCCCGTTGTGCCACAACGTGGTTCTCAGTGCTTCGATTAAATTGTTGCATTGAGGTAAACCCAGAAAATGGTGGAAGTCACTCATCAAAGAACTATAGTGATAAATATTCTATTTCTCTCCTCATAGATACTGCCTCTTCTGTTGAGTATTTTCAGCATTTTCGATTTTTGCTTTAGATTTCTAATATCCACAGTATATTGTTTTTGTGTTCAGATGAAGTAAAACATGTTTTCTTGATAATATATTGTACTTGTGAACAAACACCCAAAAAGCAGTATGTGTGCAGTCACTTAGCATCCTGTACAAAGGGGAAACTTGGTATCTTAGTGAAACCACATGTCAGGCTCCACATACTTCTATCTGGATAGAGGCAAGTGGATATATTCCCCCTTTTTTGCATACAGTACATTAGTTGTTTCCTTTCGACAACCCCAGACTGCAAACAGCAAGATATTGGGAATGGTACCTAGGAGCCAATGTGAATATGTTCATGGCCACAATTATCTTCTCAGCCACCAACAGCAGCATCTGCCCCATGCTCTGAGGTTGCAATCTGCCTAAAACAGGTTTGTAGATTTCAGGAACAGCACTTTTTAGTGAAATGGAGCATCTAATCCACAGTTTATTGCTGAGTTTAGGGAAGACAACTGCTCCTTAAAAACTGAGTGGTTATGGCCTTCTGTTCAGAGCCCATTTCACCCTCTTCCTCTACCCTTTTCAGGCATCTTTTCCTCTGTGTCCCCTTTGCTCACTTTCTCTGTAATGCTTGTGCTATAAGCAAGTGGTCTGAACAGAATTCTTGAATTTAGAAGCAGGATTTTTTTTACCAAATGCTACATTACTTACTTTAGCCTTCACCAATTTTAAAAGAGAGGACAAGCCGCCAAACACTTTTGCAAACTCAGCTGAAACCAATAGAAATCAGTCAGTAACCGTCCTGAAAGTAGTTTCTGATCTTGTTAAGTAGAACTGGTGGTGGGTGGGACTGCTGAACACATTTCCAGCTGTATGAGATTAAGAGAGGTGATTAGCTGGAGCACTGAGGTTGCAAATAGTACCACAAGAGTCAAATAACACACTTTGACTGACATAATGATTTGCCTACTTGGCATACTTCCAACACATACTCCTAATGCTGTAACAATTGACTAGGCAAAATGGCATCAGATGCAGCATGCACCAGAGATATGTTTGTGGTACTGCAGATTTCCCTTTGGATGTAGAGCACTGAACATATGAGAGCTAGGGAGGCAGCTTTTGTGGCCTTTACATGTTAACCCTTTTTTGTGGTATATATGCATTATTTCTTTTCAAATGAAATTATGCTCTTTGCTACTTTAATGAAGGTTTTAACTTTTTGAATAAATGGGGTGGCAAGATATTAGTAATCATACAGCAGTTACAATCTTTCATCTATATTTGTGTGACATGGCTTCTACTGTTTACATCAGAATAAGGTCCACTATGTCAGAGGTCCATGTACATGTATGTTGGAGTCCTCCATTTCCCATTGTATTAAGGACAATACTCATTTCTCACTGATGCTAATGCTGACTGCTATTCTGTTTCATATATTCCCCGTACAGTTTCATTGAAACTGTGACCATTGGACAAGCCACAACAGAGGGCATTCATAGCTATGGCAAAGAAGGAGCAGACAAATTGAGAAGGAACAGATGAACCACGTGATAATGTTGCAGCTGGAAATCCCCTCATGTTGCAGAGGAGATTCAGGATGCCCAGAATCCATCATCCTCAATTCCATTTCTTCAAGATGACTGAGGTGTAGTGCCACCAAAGACTCTGGATATCCCAGGACACCTTCAGCATGATACAGCAAAGCAGCATCAAGCGAAACGAACAAGATACCCAATTCTAATAGATGTGAGCAAAGTGTACAATCCCTGTACACCCACGACTGCAAGCCAAATCCAAACAAATACTATTTACAAGCTTGCTGATGACACCACTGTGATAGGGCGATATCAAACAACTAGGAGAAAGTGAGGACTGCAGATGCTGGAGACCAGAGTTGAAAAGTGTGGTGCTGGAAAAGTGCAGCAGGTCAGTCAGCATCTGAGGAGCAGGAAAATCAAAGTTTCGGGCATAAGCTCTTCTTCAGGGCTTATGCCCGAAACTTCGATTTTCCTGCTCCTCGGATGCTGACTGACCTGCTGCGCTTTTCCAGCACCACACTTTTCAACTACGATATCAAACAACGATGAGTCAAAATACAGACAGGAGATAGAGGGCTTGGTGTCATGGTATAACGATAACAACCTCTCTCTCAAATTTAGCAAAACAGAAGAACTGCTCATT
The DNA here is from genome assembly GCF_004010195.1 of Chiloscyllium plagiosum. Classification (NCBI taxonomy): domain Eukaryota; kingdom Metazoa; phylum Chordata; class Chondrichthyes; order Orectolobiformes; family Hemiscylliidae; genus Chiloscyllium; species Chiloscyllium plagiosum. Next base: position 46,621,842 of record NC_057720.1, on the reverse strand, counting down.
GACTTCAGAAAGAAGGTTGGACAATACTACATCAACAGAGCTGAGATTGAAAGTGTTGAGAGCATCAAGTTCCTAGGAGTGATGATAAGTGACAACCTGTCCTGGATTTCCCACATAGATACAACATCAAGAAGGCACAACAATACCTCTTCTTCCTCAGGCAGCTTAGGAAATCTGGCAAGTCCATGGGACCTCTCACCAACTTTCACAGATGCTCCATTGAAAGCATACTGTCTAAGGCCATAACAACCTGATATTAACTGGTCTGCCCGGGATCATAAGAAACTACAGAAGGTTGTGTGCACAGCCCAGACCATTACAAAAACCAACCTTCCATTCATGGACTCCAATTTCATGGCTTGTTGCTGTGGAAAGACTGCCAACATCATCAAAGACCCATCACACCCTTAATGTTCTCCTACAACTTCTTCCATCAGGGAGAGGATACAGAAGCTTGAACACATGCACCAAAAGGTTCAAAATCACTTCTCTGCCATTATTAGACTGATGACTGGACTCCTTAACTTCAAATAATGTTGCTCTCATTAATGTTGATGTTGCTTCATGCACCTCCTGTGCAGTGTAACCTGTATGCCTCACTCTGTCCAAGCACCCTATGATCTGTACATCCTTGTTTATTATGATTGGCCGGTATTGCTTGCAAACAAAGCTTTTCACTATATTTAGATACACATGATAATGAAACAAATCAAATCAAATCAAGTGCAGTAATCTTTCTTTGACTGTATATCTGTTGTTCCTCTAAAGGCAAGCCTGTATGTTCCAAAAGAAATGCGGTTTTATTTTGTTTTTTTCTTCACTTTTTCTGTTGAATAAAAGAGAATATTTTCAATCATTTGAAAGCTTTCCATTATCTGATGCTCCCACATTGAACAGTAAAAGATGTCATGCTGTCATGGGCATTAGCGAATGGACACCACTTGATAAGACAGGGCGCTAAGCTGGGATTATGCCAAGGCTGGGTAAGCTACGCAGTTTGATTCTTGTAGCTGCAGTTGATCAGACAGTGTGATATAAAGTAGCAGTACTTTTATGAATGTGAGTTTGTATTTGCAATGAGGTGTCTCCTGCATCACCTGTGTGCCCTCAGAAGCTTTTCTTTTCCATTCCCCTCCCACTTTGCGTCTGTGAAAGGCAGCTCCTTATTGGCAATGCATGACCTGGTGCACGCTAGGTTTTAAATATGGCACTGGTGCTAGGAATCCTTGGAGGGTCCACCACTGGTGAGCTCACAGAAGCACATGTGGGGCACTATAGAGGCGCTGTGCAGAGAGAACTGGCTGAGCTGTGGAGAATTATGTGAGGTAACTCGCTAGAGCTCACAGAGAGAAACCCTCCATGATACTCCCCTGAAATAGACATCTAACAGATTTTTGGTAAAACAGCCCATGATTTTGAGACCAAGTATTAAACATTTAGGCAATACTATTAAATAGTAAATAATAAATGACATTCAATAGATTACACATGATTTGAGGTTGTTTACAAATTTGAAGTGATTGCCTCCAAAGCAACATAAACTTGAATGAGAGCATGTTGTGTGATTTAAAAAAAATCTTTGCTTTTATGCTCTCAGGAATTGTATTTTCAAGCCATTATGTAATCTAATCACAGACTGAGCTAACTGCATTCTTTGCAGCCTCAAGGGATGAACATGTATTTCTGGCAGCTGTTTTTACTGGAAATTCAGCTTTCAAAACCACTTGGTTGGATGTTGGAAGCATGTTCAATCAGACATCGGGCAACTGATGTTCTTGGCAGTTTGGAACTTATCGTCCTTTGACTGCCAACAGAAACCTGTGGCAATCTCACGTATAAAATTTGTTTTCCTTTAATTCCTTCAGGGACGTTATAATTACTTTGATCCTAAAATATTTAAAGGACAATTCTCAAATTCTCAAATGTTCTTCCCCAGACTAATCATTAAATGATATCCTGAAGCTTTAATGGGCAATGGCAGTGGAATATTGAGCTATAGGACAAAACTACATCTAATTTGTCTCTCTAATTTAGCCAGAAGTATGGCAGGGAACCCAGGTATACATGTAATGAAGGTTTCCATTACAAATATCTGGTAGTGGAACAGGAGAAGCTCTAAGGGAAGACCACTTGACAGAGTGACCCCAGGCTTGAAAACCAGTGTTTGTTCACTCACTTGAGCATAGTCACATAGGTTTTAGGAGCAGGTCTAGGCCATTCACCACACAGTAATATCATAACTGATATGGGTGTGGTCTCAACTCCACTTTCCTGTTTCCACACTCCCACTTCTGCCAACTTCATGACACATGACCACTTGTCCATCAAAAACTTAGTCAGCCTTTGGTAAATTCAATGAGCCAGCCCCCACTACTTTTTGTGGAAGAGCTTTAAAGGGCTTCTTTGGAGAGTTCCAAATGATTATCCATTGGAATTTTTAACATCCTAGACAATCTCCTTGGAAACAATTGCATCAAGGTTTCCATATGGTCCTGATGCACAACTCCAGTTTATGCCAGAAAAACAATTGCCTGGGCATCAGAATACCTGGGCCTACATGTTTCTCATACAACCAGATCCCTTTGCATTTCAAGTTCTGCAATCTCTCTCCAATTAAATAATGCAGGATGTCCCTGGTTTACAATGTCTAATATATGAACACTTCTACTTTTGAATGTGATCCCGTACAAGGATGTACTAGTAATAATTTTAAAGATCCGACATACAAATGTTTCCTGTACTACAAATGGCTATTTAATATTATTCTCCATTGTGACTGAAGAACCGAACCCAGCCACAACCTAGGGACTATCTATATGCTACATTTCTCTTTTTCCACTGAAGTGAACAAATTCATATTTTCCAACATTGTATTCTATCTGTCAAATATTAAATATGATGATTCTTCGCAAAGTCATGTTAACTGCCTGATCGCATTGTGATTTTCTCTGTGTGCGCTATAAGCTCCTTAATAGTGAATTCTAGCAATTCCTTTATGGTAGTGTGTAGGATAACCAGCCTATTGATTCCTGCTTTTTGTCACCCTCCTTTCTTAAATGAAGATATTACATTGGTTATTTTCCATTCAACTGGGAGCAGTTCACAATCTAAAGAATTTTAGCTGAATATAACAAGGTTTCACTTATATCTGCAGCCTACTTTTTTAAGATCCTGGGATACATATTAACTTGTCCTGGCAATTTGTCAGACTTTAGGCCTATTTTTTTTCCTGAACTGGTGATTTATAAAATCACAGAATTATAGAATTCCTACAGTATAGAAGCAGGCCATTCTGACCACTGACCATCTGAAGGGCACTCCACCCAGATCCACCTCCCATCCTCCTACCTCCCATAACCCTGCATTTCCCATAGCTAACCCACCTAGCCTGCACATCCCTGGACACTATGGGTAAATTAGCATGGCCAATCCACCTAACTTGCACATTTTTGGACTGTAGGATGAAATCAGAGCACCTAAAGGAAACCCACACAGACACGGAGAGAATTAGCAAACTCCACACAGACAGTGACCCGAGGGTGAAAGTGAACCTGGGTCCTTGGCGCTGTGAGGCTGGAGTGCCAACCACTGAACCACTGTGCCACTCAAAGGGGGACAACAACATGCATATCATCCGCATCCTCCTCTTAGCATTATGGCCTGAATTTAGGGGATGTGCGGCAACTATCATATCTGGAGCCTACTAGGTTTCAGGAGTTACTGGAAGGACTTGCTTGAATAGTTACGTGTTAAGCGTTTAAGTACAGTTGTTTAATCTACAACTTCTGGCTAGTTAATTGGGAAGAGGATCTCTACATCCAGTACACAGCCTCTGCTGGACCAAGAATTCCAGTAGGTAAAAACAAGGACTGCAGATGCTGGAAACCAGAGTCTAGATTAGAGTGGTGCTGGAAAAGCACAGCAGGTCAGGCAACATCCGAGGAGCAGGAAAATTGACATTTCGGGCAAAAGCCCTTCATCAGGAATAGAGATTCCTGATGAAGGGCTTTTGCCCGAAATGTCGATTTTCCTGCTCCTCGGATGCTGCCTGATCTGCTGTGCTTTTCCAGCATCACTCTAATCTAGCCACAAGAATTCCTGTAGTTCTACCTTGCAATTACACTAGCAAGTAGGCATCCTAGGACCCTACCCTGAACTGCAAGGCATCTCAAGACATCTTAGTCACCTGAAATATGATACGTAGGTCCATTGTCAGGTAGACATACCCTGACATCAAATAATATCCACTGCCTTGTGGGTCAAACTCAGGAAAATCAAAGGCAGTAGGATGGAGTCCTGCAGTCAACTTAGATCCTCTCTTCCTTTTGAATTATTCATTTAAAGCAACATGACATATTGATTTAATTTGAATTACCAATGTTATGACTTCCTTATATTTCAAAGTGGCAACAATCTATGCCAAATCTATTAGATCATATTTTATATTTGGTGTACAGGTTGGGACACATTTCTGGAAGGACGTTTTGAAGATTCAAAGGTCAATTTAATCACCAGTGTCTATAATATATGCCAGTGCTCTCACTGCAGTTCAGTACAACCCATTTGGCAAGGGCCACTCCTTTTCAAACTTGTGAATGGGGATAAAGATTCTATTGTAGCACTGGTAGATTTTGTACTTGAATGAAATCTTTATCTCTGTTTAGTCATGTAAAACTCTCCAGCACAAAGGATGGATGACAAAATATCTACATGTTATTTCGGACCAAGTTGGAATGCACTGCAGTTACAACAGTTACATCTTAAAGACATACTTCTGCGTGCTTTTTCCTAGCAATTTCCATTATTGGATCTGTTCCTTTCTTCAATCACCTTTGACCTGGGAGCTGTAGCCTCCCTTCTAAATCTGCTTTTATATTCACTGAAACTTAGGATTTTCATTAAAAATTATTTGCCCCATAATCAAAATTTGACAAGTCTCATGAGCAAAAAAGACGGCCTTAGATTAAAATAAAGGAATGAACAGGAAATCTTGCTTACCCTCCTAATCATTGTTTCCTCGTGATTATTTACTGGTGATGGGCAAGAGCATCACGTTCCTAGGAGTGATGATCATCAATAGTCTAACCTGGTCCACCCATGTCATGCAATGGTCAAGAGAACACAACAATGCCTCTACTTCCTCAGGAGGCTAAGGAAATTCAGCAAGTCTGGAAGAGCTATTGCCAATTTTTATTGATATACTATAGAAAGTATCCCTATCTGGATGTATCAGAGTGTGGTTTTGGCAACTACTCTTCCCAAGACCACAAGAAATTACAGAGTCGTGAACACAGCCTAGTCCATCACCAAAACCAGCCCAGTCCATCCACTGACTCCATCTATACTTCCTGCCGCCTCAGGAAAAGCAACCAACATAATTAAAGTCTTCTCCCACCCCAATTATACTCTCTTTCACCCTCTTCCATCAGGTAGAAGACATAAAAGTTTGAAGACACGTACAAATTCAAGATTCAATAACAACTTCTTCCCAACTGTTATCAGTATTTTGAATCAACCTCTCAAATGTTAATTCTAATTTCTCTCTCTCTCTCTGCACTATAACACTGTATTCTGCATTTTGTTCTACTACTCTTTTGCACTTTGTATGGTATGTCCTGCTTGTATAGCACGCAAAACAACATTTTTCACTGTATTTCAGTACATGTGACAACAATAATCAATCAATCTCATGTCTGTGTCTGTGTGTGTGTGTGCGTTGGTGTGTGTATTGGTGTGTGTAGGAAGGGGGTTGGGGGCAATAGCCTATACTTGCATTGGATTGATGGTTTCTTTCAAAATTACGTTTCCCTATGATATGATTTTTGGTAAAGTACATAGCTTCCCATAAATTATCATGTGACCAGATTGATCAGAAGAAAAGAATACAGTAATAAAAAGGTCAACAGAAATTAATATACAGTTTTCTGTGTTCAAACAGTTTAGGATTTAAGTTTAAGAACAAGCTGGCTTCAAAAGAGAACACATCACTGTTAAACAGAGTCCAGTTTAATTTTTTATGTTGGCTAAGAGAGTTTAGTATCTTGTAACTAAAGGACCCTTAATCATGAGCTAAACTTCTTGGATCAACAATGAGAGAAAGAAAAAAGAGAAACAGCAAGAAAAGGAGAGAAGTTAAAAGAAGAGGGAGGAAAAGAGAAAGGGGAAAAGGAAAGAAAAGAAAGATAGAGAAAGAAAAGAGGGTAGAGAATGGTCACAATACTTGAGACACTTATGGTGAATGAGGATTTTGCAACCAGAGGACAGTTGAAGTAGATTTGAAGGGAAATCTTGCTGGAAGTCCATGAAAGGCATAAGAAATCTCAATCCTTATAAAAATCTATGAATTAGTCCCCAGACCAAACTATTAATCTTTTCAAGTAACTTACTTCAGTTTATTGAGCGTGCAAGTCCAATGGGTCTAGAAGGTAATGTAAGTGAATGTGTTTGGATTTGTTTATAAGTGACTGAGTTAATTATACTTCCATTATCCTGAATATAACTGACTATTTAAGTTTTTATTCATGTTAATGTTCTTTGATTTTAGTCGAGTAAAACAATTTTAATTAAACTGAAAACCATTTGGTTTCACTCTTTTAGAAAATACTTGCATTCTCAGACCCTAAAGAAAAGGTGAAAAAATTACTGGCCTCAACAGAGATGATTACATTTGTATCTTCCTTGCGATCATAATGATGTAAATATTGAGGGTGATGATTTGGATGATGAGGGAAATAGTATTGAACATTGTACAATCAGTGAGTTCCGAAAAATTAATGATAACCTCTGTTCATCTCACAGGGGGGCCTTTATTTTAGTAGTTGCATGGTTCTTTTTCACTGCTGGCTTCATCTCAGATAGTCACCTGGGAGGAATTCAGAAATGTTGCAAAAAGTGAGGCAAAGGACGCACACAGTTCAAGGAAGTTGAAGGAATGAATGAAAATGTGTCACCTTTCCAGTGTAGACCAAGAACAAGGCTAAAAACAATGACTGCAGATGCTGGAAACCAGATTCTGGATCAGTGGTGCTGGAAGAGCTGTGCTCTCCAAGAACAAGGCTGCCAATAACTGGAATTATGTGACCCGGCACTCATGGACACCTACCTGCAAAGTAACATATTCAGGGAATGTCATATCATTGGCTTCAAGAGGGGCTTGAGTGTTCAATATATTTGAATTCTAAGTTTTTCTTTGGTTTATCTTTGTAATGTTGTCCAGGTGTGGGTCACTTTGAATAGCAGGACAAAGTAACAATCATCCTGCAGTCACCTTACAGAAGAATATTTTAAAAAGGAGCAAGAATTCAGCACTTTGAACCTGTTCCATCTCCTAATAAATCAGGGTCAATTATGACCCCAAACTTCACCTTCCTAAACTATCTCCACTGCCTTAATTTTGAAAAAAAAAGCTATCTCTGTTTTGAATATATTTACAACTGAATGTCTACTGCTCTCTAAGGCAGATATCCCAAAAAAAACTCTTTAAGTGAAGAAACTTCTCTCAATTTTTGGTCTAAGACTGTTTACCCTAGTACGAGATTTCATTATACAGTTAAGGGAAAAATCTTCCAAACACCTACTGTTCGAAAGCCCTTAAGAATTTTATGCATTATTCACTTTGCCTCTCACTCTTTTAAGTTCTCAGAAATATCAACTTAGTTTACTTAATATCACCTTGTAGGACACCCCCATTCCAGAAATCAGTCCAACGAATCTACCCTGTCCAAGATATATAAATCTTTCCTTAGGTAGGGAATTCAAACTTTTAAGTAGCACTGGCAAAGACTCCTCATTTTGTTCCTACACCACTACCTCAGATGTTCTCTATGGATCAATGCTTGCCCCCTCCTTTCTGATCTTCATGCTGCTTTTTAGTAACATCATCTGAAGGGAGAGCTCTAGTTTTCACATGTAGGTTGACAACACTTAGCTTGATCACGCTATCACTGCTTCTCAACTCCTCCACTGTTATGAATTTATCAGGTTGGTTATCTGACATCTAGTACTGGATAAATAGAAATTTCTTCCAATTAAATGTTAGAAAGATTGAAACATTGCCTTTGGTCCTTGCTGCTAGCTCCATGTCCTATCCACTGAACTTATCTCTCTTGACAATTGTTTCAGATTAAGCCATTCTGTTTGTAACGTTGATGTCACCTTTAATCTTGAGATAAACTTCTGAACTCATTTTCATGCCATGGCAAATACCACCCACTTCCATCTCTGTAAGATTTCTCAGCTACATTGCCGAAATAATACACACTCCTGGCTATATTTTGCCCTACACAAGTCTGGGGTCACCCAAACCTGTACTACCAAGACATATTTCCTTATTTCCCAGTGCTTGCTGACCTTCATTGGCTCCAGGCATGCAATGTCATGAAAATTCTCATCCTTGTCTTCAAATCCCTCCAGAGTCTTGTCTCTCCCTATTTCTATGATCTCCTGCAAACCCACAGTTCTGATATATCTATACTCCTCTAATTCTGACCTCTTATGTATTCTCTATCAGAACCACTCTATCATTAATGACTGGACCTTTAGTTGCTTAGGTCTCAAGCTCTGGAATTCCTTCGCCATGCCTCTTTACCACTTTAGTTTGCTTTCCACTTTTAACACACTTCATAAAATCTAACATTTTAACCAAGCTTTTGGTTATTTGGCCTAATATCATTTTGTGTCATACGTTGTATGTTCCTGAGAAATGCCTTAGGAGTCTCCATAAAGGTACTATATAAATATAAGTTGTTGTAGTTGGAGTTTTTATTGCTTAAAGAAATGTAGATTTGTTCAAAATTATAAAACTTTTTAAAAAATTGGTCCTCTACTTTCATTCATTTAAAAGAGTATCCTTTCCACTGACTGCTTTACTATTTACTTTTATATAAATTCAATGATCTTATTTCAAATTTCTCAATCTCACTCTCAAATGCAATGTGAGCTTCATATCTTGATCATTCTTTCCCAAAGGATTACTTTCTGTAATATTTCCTGATCTTTGATTGTACTGTTTGAGGAAATTGTCTCAAATGTGTTCCATGAACTCAACCTCCAAATTCCAATTTAGTTTGCACAATCTGCATAAAGATCGATATGAATCTGTATGAAGAGATCACCATGATTATAATGTAGGAGTAAGTTACTGCAGATGCTGAAAGAGGAGTCATCTAGGCTCGAAAAATTAGCTTGTTCTCTCTCTGCAGATGCTGCCTGACCTGCTGTGATTTCCAGCACTTTTGTTTTCACTGTGATTATTACATTGAACATAGAACATAGAACATAGAACATTACAGCGCAGTACAAGCCCTTCAGCCCTCGATGTTGCGCCGACCTGTCATACCAATCTGAAGCCCATCTAACCTACACTATTCCATTGATTTTATAACTCATGTTGTTTCTTAATTAATGCTCTGTTCAATGGCATATCTATAGTTAAGGGACCAATAAACTATTTAATAGTGTTTCCTGACACTTGTTCTTAACTCCATCCAGACTGATTCTATTTCCTGCTGTTCCAGGTCAAGGTTCTTCTTCATTACTGTCCTCACATATTCTTTGTTATTAGGATACTATCCCTTTTTTTCCATTTATCTATATTTGTGAAACGTCAAGATTATTCTCATACATTTAGTTCCCAATTTTATGCAAACACCTCTATAGATCAAACACAATTGTTTGTACGTGTAACGTGAATTGCAACACCTCTGTCTCTGCACTCAATTCCCAGTTGAAACAAACTTGAGTCTTTAGTGCATTTTTGCAATTTACTCTATTTGAGATGACACTTTAGATCAACAAGCATGGTTTACTTTTATGCACTTTCAGGATCCACATCCAAGTTGCAATTACTAACACAGCTTCCTGCTCAAAGGTATTAATTTCTCACAGATGATGGATTAACTGTGACTGATAAGCAGTATCTGTTAAGTTTGGCAAATTAGCAGTGTCTTTTACAGTTTTCAATTATCTAAATTGAATTTGAAAATATAAACTAAATCTCAATTAAACGTAGCTTACCACAACAGCTTACCAAAGATACAAAAACAGAAATTCTGGAAAAGCTCAGCAGGCCTGGCAGCATTTGAGAGAAAGCAGAGATAACATTTTGGGTCCAGTGATCCTTTTGCAGAAGTCTCCATAGATGCTGCCAGACTGAGTTTTTTTTAGCAATTTCCATTTTGTTTCTGATTTCCAGCTTCCATAGTTCTCTTTTATTTTATCTTAACAAAGATCCTTCCGCACCACATTGTCAACTTGAGCATTATTTCAAAAGCTCTCTGTTATTGACCACATTGTGCTGACTACCTGTATGCCAAATATTTTTCAATTTATATTCTGCTGCAACTTTCAGAATATGACATTTTAAAGCATGCTGTCTAATTTGCAAGAACTGCTGGCACAATTCCCCTGCTCTACGTGGGACTTATGCTATCATAAAATCACTGGAAATATAAGTGAGCTGACTGCACAAATTCTGATTTGTCCAGTTTTGCAATGGAAAAAGTTCTAAATTCACTGGTGCAAATCCACTGCAATTAGCTGCTTGAAACTTTGGAATCCTTATCTCAGGAACAAAATTGGAGAAATTGATTTCATCTTCAAAAATGAAGGAATGTTGCCAGTACAAGTAAACATTGCTCAGTTAGTTAAAAAAAAGAAGCAACTCCATTTCAAATATAAATTATTGGAACCTCTTCACTCTTTGAAAGGTTTTGGGACCTTTCCAATTTTAAAAGCATTGAACCCTTCAGAATGTTGTAAAAAAGTCTACTGATTCACTGAAAAACCAGAGGTATTTTGTTGTTTTGGAAAATGGAGATCCTCCAAGGTATTTATTCATCATCCCCTTCTTGCAATAAGGTATTTTAGCACTCAATCCTTCACAGATAAACTTAACTTTTCCGAACCCTCCCCCCAAATCAGATGGTCATCACAAAGCCTGTCCCGCTGGGGTACCTTTTAAAGCCTGTCCCACTCAGATACATTCACCAAAAACAGCTATTTTCAACAACGACTCCTCCACTGTGATACTAACCCCATTATCCCTGCCTCCACAATAATGATAATCCTATATTCTTCTACACTGAGATACTAACGCAATACCCTCCTTCACTGCAATATTAACTCCTTATCCTCCTCCACTGCAATACTTAATCAATACCCTTCATATATTTACTCCAACCTCCTGTCTACTCCTGTTCTCAGTCATTTATGGCTGGCTGAATCTTCCCAAATCCTTCTGCTGAGGGATGTTTCCAATTCACTAGTTGATCCAGCATCTTCACTTTTATTTTCATTCTACTCCTCTCTTATATCCTAAATCTCTCCTCCTCTTACATATCATTTTTCTTGTCCGACCATGCTCTTTCTCCAATTGTTCCCTGCTCTTGCCCTTTCCAGTTTCTCTGCTGGCTAATTCAACCTCAGCTGAGGGCATCTTATCTTGACTGTCCATGTTCAATTCTGTGGGATATTATTTGGCATTCGTTTAAAAATAAAAGTTTCATTCAGTTTTCTTTATCGTCACCTGGAGATGCTAAACTATGATAGACTTTGAGTGCGAGCAGCAGCTAAGGTAAGACAGTTTGTTTTAAAATTACTTACCGGTAGCGGGCAGCGGTGTTTTTTTCTCTCTTTACAGAAAGAGCGGGAGCAGCAGGGGGAAGTGACGAGGACCGGAGGGGCAGCCGGGTAGGTTTTTTTTCTCTTTAAAAGCGCGCAGGAGAAGAACCCGAGGCACTACAGAGGTAGTGTCTCCCACCCGCCCTCCTCCTCTAACCTAAATAATAAGACCCGTTGTGGTAAGTAGGTAAGTGCTGCATTTTGCTTGTTGTATTCTTTAGACCCAGTTTTTTTTTAAAAGGTTACTTTCAGAGGGATGGCAGTGAAGGCAGTGCAATGTTCCTCTTGCAACATGTTTGAGGTGAGGGATGCCATGGACGTCCCTGCTGATTACACTTGCAGGAAGTGCACCAATCTCCAGCTCCTCCAAGACC
>NC_057720.1:46569255-46609410 GCF_004010195.1 Chiloscyllium plagiosum | reverse complement strand
GCTCCCACCCCCACCCCAGCCTATCACCCTCACCTTAACCTCCTTCCACCTATCACATTTCCAATACCCCTCCCCCAAGTCCCTCCTCCCTACCTTTTATCTTAGCCTGCTTGGCACACCCTCCTCATTCCTGAAGTAGGTCTCATGTCCGAAACGTCGATTCTCCTCCTTGGATGCTGTCTGACCTGCTGCGCTAGATCAGCTATGATCCCATTCAATGCTAGAGTAGACTCTACCTACCTCTTATGGTCTTTATTTTCTTTCCTGTGGAAATGTGCCTCCTTCTGCTGTTCTGTACACTAATTTGTCTAATGACATCTGATGGCTGCCATTCCCAATTACATTTACATAAAGTTCAGTTAGAAAGATTCATGTGGTTCCATGTACTGTCTTATTAGGCTTGTTGGCTCCGCATGTGGTTAAATTTTTACTCATTGTGGTAGTAAATAAAAACTTGTCTCTAATTGGGCAATAAAGTACATCAATGTTCATACTTAAATGTTTAGTCACTTTGAAATCTTATTATTTTCATTCATGCTTTGATTTTAGCAATATGCCCCGTCTGTGTTTGAGAAGTATGTGAAAGATATCACGGTCAAAAACAAGAAGTTTACTTTGACTCTATATGATACTGCAGGTAAGACTCTTCTATATATTTCAGCTTCAGGAACCTTTTATTGAAAATACTGCATCACAAGGCTGAGCCCTAAGAAGTCCTGGAATTATTTCTGGTCTATGTTTGAATTGGTGACTTTGATCATAGCAGTAATAGAGAAACTATTTTTGACACCAGTCAAAATCAAGGCTGACTGACACTCTAGTGCAATCCTGAGGCAGCAGTTTACTGCAGTCTCTATGTGAGGCCCTATCTGTCCCCTCTGGTAGATACAACATATTCTATGGTAATGAATAGTGGTTAAGTTATTCTCAATGTCCAATCAATGTTTATCCCTCAATCAACATCACCAAAGCAGATTACCTTGTCATGTCACGCTACAGTATATAAGTGCTTGCTAAGTGTGAATGGCTGCCATGTTTCCTGCATTAGAACAGTGACTTGATTAGTTGCGAAGTGTTTTGGGGTATCCGTTGTTAGCCTGTGATACTGAAAATTAATTTGATCATCTGTTGTTAAGTATTTCCTCAATTCAGTAGCATGGAAGCTAGGAAAGAACACAGATCCATGCTCAGAATAGCTAACCAACCAATTATCCTATTCTGCTAAAAGCATTGTCATCACTAGCGAAAAGACTGTCAAAATGGATTTTCTTGGCACAGGAGATTTATTCAATGTCTGTGTGCCTTTTGAATTCTGTAGTTTAGTGACCTTGATCTTTAGAGGGGAAGCTCTAAATATTACCATAGAGAGAAAGCCAATTTCAAAAATTCTTTTTAAACATAGCATGACCAATACATTTGTTATGCATGTTTACCCTTTCATAAATCCATGTTGACTCTGCAAATGTACATCCATATTTCTAAATATCATTACCACATGACCAATAGATTCTGACAAGTTCTCTTATTGCATGTCAGGCTACCTGGTCTACAGTTCCCTATTTTCTCTTCCTTTTTCTCAGTGGGTTTACAATTTCTACCATTCAATCTGCAGGGGTTGTTCTAAAGTTTAGTGTGTTCTGGAAGATCAAAACCAATGCTACATTCTTTGATGAAGCTAAGATATAAGATCAATATATTGTTGAATGTTTCATTTGTTCTAAATTTGATTGAGAGTCTGTCCACTACTGATGCTCACTGTGCTTGATTGCTTGCTTGGAGTTTGATGGTTCATTTGTGAAAATAGGAATTCTTAGACACAAATATTTAGTACATGCTAATTTTGTCTTACTTTAATAACCAAAATTTACATTGCATGCACTTTGTTTGTTCGCATAGACAATCCAGTTTCTGTACATTATCTGCTATATTTGAAATTTTAAATATCTTGGGTATTTAGAAAAAGAACTGTAGCAATTTCATATTCCTTTCTCTGCTAGGGATCCAGGAATTTAGTAGCACTTAAATTTGCTTCACGAAGAGCAATTAACCTCCGAATTTACCTCTTTTGAATTAAATTCAAAGGGATAGACCAGATTAAATGGGCTGCATCTAAAGAGTAGTGTAATAATTGGGAACCGCACAAGAATGCTAAAGCGCCTTTTTATTGGGTGATATGGGTGTTGTACCTGAGCCCCTTTTTAAAATTTTAACTTGACACGTGGGAGTGTCTGACATTTACAAAGCCATTTCCTGTCTGTGTTGCACTTAGTTTGATAAACCACAGGAAGGAACTGACTAAATATTATCATTTTGAAGGTGTATATTATAATCAACTGAATTTTCTCGTCCATTAGGTGAAGTGCTAATCAGTTTCAAACAGATTCACTGGAATTTAGCTCCATTCTGCAGGAGAGTTTAACTGCTTTGGGTCGTCTTAGTTCTCTTGATTTCAACTAGTGATAAGAATTGTTGCACATTGTCTTTATTCCAAGAAAGAGATTCATTTAGTATATTGATCTGTAACAAATTACAGATATTCACATTGGAGATGCATAGGACATCTTGCAAATAGCTGAGAATAATGACTCGAGTGCACTGTCTACATAGGAGCATAGAGACTAGGAGTAGGAATAAGCAATTCAAGTCTTCGCCATTTTACACGACCGTGGCTGATCTTATCCCGGTCTCAACTCCACTTTCCTGCCTGCTCCCCATAACCCTTTATCCTGTTTTTCAACAGAAACATATCTTTTTTTTCTTGAATCTGTTGATTTATTCTGCGTCCACTGCATTCTGGAGCAGTGAGTTCCAAAGATTCACAACCCTCTGACGGAAGTAGTTCCTCCTCATCGCAGTCTTGAACCGACCTCCTCTCACTCTATGACCTCCTTGTCTGACACTGTCTCACACCGGGGGGAGCATCTGTTCAATGACCACTTCATCAGTCCCCTTTAGCATTTTACATACCTCAATCAGATCTAACCCCCCCACCCCCAATTCTTCTTAACTCCAGCGAGTACAAGCCATAAGATTTTGGATAAACCAGTAGATTCTATATCAGATTTCAATGCTCCTGTATAGAGAGACATAAACAGAGAGGATCTGCATTTGAATCTCATCTCTCACAATCTCTGAGAGTGAAAGTTCCTTAGACAATGGATTGTTTTTATTGGAGAAAAGAAGGTTTAGGGGTGACTTGATAGAGGTGTACAAGATGATTAGGGGTTGAGATAGGGTCGACAGTGAGAATTTTTTTCCACGTATGGAGTCAGCTATTACAAGGGGGCATAGCTTTAAATTAAGGGGGGGTAGGTATAGGACAGATGTTAGGGGTAGGTTCTTTACTCAGCGAGTCGTGAGTTCATGGAATGCCCTGCCAGTAGCAGTGGTGGACTCTCCCTCATTATGGGCATTTAAGCGGGCATTGGATAGACATATGGAGGATAGTGGGCTAGTGTAGGTTAGGTGGGCTTGGATCGGCGCAACATCGAGGGCCGAAGGGCCTGTACTGCGCTGTATTGTTCTATGTTCTATGAGTTGGTGAGCCTTCAATATCTCACACGAAGAGCATAATTCAATTCCCTTCCCAACACTCGGCAGGGAGCAATAGACTCAAGTGTGATATTAATGGGTATTAATGACTGCCATTCTTTTCCTAATTAAATCAGAGTGGGGAAAGTCAACCTCTCTATCCATACTTAAGGGTGTCCGCCCATAACCACTGGTATTCTGGTGAAGGGGCTTACACCATTCGGGAAGATTTCCCAGGAAATGCAAGTGCTAGACTGAGCTAAGCGATCCCACAACCAATGGATCAGATCAAAACTCTGCAGTCCTGCCATATCCAATTGTGAATGGTGGTGGACAATGAAACAACCCACTGGAGGAGAAGGCTACACAAATATTCCCATCTTCACTGATGGGAGAGCCCAGCACATCAGTGCAGAAGATAAGGCTGAAGCATAGATTCATAGAGTCAGAGAGATATACAGCATGGAAACAGACCCTTCAGTCCAACTCGTCCATGCTAACCAGATATTCGAAATAAATAAATAAATCCAGTCCCATTTCTAGCATTTAGCCCATATCCCTCTAAACTCTTCCTATTAATATACCTGTCCATATACCTTTTAAATGTTGTAATTGTACTGGCCTCCGCCACTTCCCCTGGCAGCTAATTCCATAGATGTATCACCTTCTGCTTGAAAGGTTGTCCCTGAGGTCCCTTTTAACTCTATCCCCTCTCACCTTAAATATGTTTTCTAGTTTTGGACACCCCCACCCCGTGGAAATGACCTTGTTTATTTACCCTATTCATACCCCCCATGATTTTATAAACCCCTATAAGGTCACCCCTCAGCCTCCGACATTCCAGGGAAAACAGACCCAGTCTATTCAGCCTCTCCCTACAGCTCAAACCCTCCAACCATGGCAATATCTTTGTAAATCTTTTCTGAACCTTTTCAAGTTTCACAATGTCCTTCCTATAGGAGGTAGACCAGAATTGCATGCAGTATTCCAATAGTGGCCTAACCAATGTCTTGAACAGCCACAACATGACTCTCAACTCTTATCCGCAGCAATCGTTAGACAGAGGTACCAAGTGGATGATCCACCTTGGCCTCCTCCAGTGGTCCCCAGCATTACAGATACCAGTCTTTAGCCAATTCAATTCACTCCATGTCATATCAAGAAATTGTAGGAGGTACTGGATACAGCAAAGGCTATGGGCCCTGACAACATTCTGGCAATATTATTGAAGACTTGTTCTCCAGAACTTGCCATTCCTCTAGCCAAGCTGATCCAGTACAGTTATAACACTGGTGGAAAATTGCCCAAGGTTGTCCTATACACAAAACTCAGTATAAATCCAACCCAGCCAATTACCGCCCCATCAGTCTACTCTCGATCATGAGTAAAGTGATCAACAGTGGTATCAAGCAGCATCTGCTCAGCAATAACCTGCTTGGTGACACACAGTTTGGGTTCCACCAGGGCCAATTAGCCCCTGACCTCATTACAGCCTTGGTTCAAACATGGACACAAGAGCTGAATTCCAGAGGTGAGGTGCAAGTGACAGCTCTTCACATCAAGACTGCATTCAAGGACCCCTAGCAAAACTGGAATCAAAGGTAACAGGGGGCAAACTGTCTGATGGTTAGAATCAGACCTGACACATAGGAAGATGGTCATGGTTGTTGGAGGTCGGTCATCTCAGCTCCAGGTCATCTCCACAGGAGTTATTCAGGGTAGTGCTGTAGGCCCAACCATCTTCAGCTGCTTCAATAATGACCTTCCATCCATGATAAGGTCAGAATTAGGATGTTTGCTGATGATTGCACAATGTTCAGCACCATTCACGACTCCTCAGACACTGATGCAGATCATGTCCAACTGCAACAGGATCTGGACAATATCGAGACATGTGCAGACAAGGAGCAAGTAACATTCATGCCACACAAATGCCAGGCTATGACCACTATCAATGAGAGACAATATAAGCATGGCCTCTTGACATTCAGTTACCATCACTGAATCCCCCACTATCAATATCGTGGGAGTTATCATTGATCAGAAATTCAACTAGACTCACCACATAAACACAGTGGATACAAGAGCAGGTCAGAGGCTAGGAATACTGTGGCCAGTAACTCACCTTCTGGCTCCCTAGAATCTGTCCACCATTCACAAGGTACAAGTCAGGAATGTGATGTAGTTGTCACCACTTGCCCCATTAGCACTCAAGAAGCTTGATACAATGCAGGACAAAGCAGCCCATTTGGTTGGCATTACATCCATATGCATCCACTCCCTCCACCACCGACGCTCAGTGGCAGCAATGTGTACTAGCTACATAATGCACTGCATAAATTCACCAAAGATACTAAGATAGCACCTTCCAAATCCATGACCACTTCCACCTAGAAGGACAAGGGCAGCAGATATATGGGGACACTACCACATTCAAGTACCCCTCCAAGCCACTGACCAACCTGAATTGGAAATATATTGCCGTTCCTTCATTGTTGCTGAGACAAAAGTCTGGAATTCCCTCTCTAAGGGCATTGTGGGTCAACACACAGCAGGTGAACTGTAGCAGCTCAAGAAGACAGCTCACCATGACTTTCTCAAGGACAACTAAGGATGGGCAATAAATGCCCAGCCAGCGAAGGCCACATACCACAAGATGAATAAATTTTAAAAAGCCTCCCTGCAGATTTGGGTAGGCAATCTGTGTCATCCTGTGGTAAATAGCAACTTTAAATGGGTGGTATGGTGGCTCAGTGGTTAGCATTGCTGCCTCACAGCACCAGGGACCTGGGTTCGATTCCATCCTTGGGTGACTGTGTGAACTTTGCACATTCTCCTGGTGCCTGCGTGGGTGTGCTCCGGTTTCTTCCCACATTAGGTGAATTGGCCATGCTAAATTACCCATAGTGTTCAGGGATATGTAGGTTAGGTACATTAGTCAGGTGTAAATGTTGGGGGGAATGGGTCTGGGTGGATTACTCTTTGGAGGGTCGGTGTGGACTTGTTGGGTTGAATGGCCTTTTTCCACACTGTAGGGGTTCTATGTTCTAAATCTTGTGGTTACCCAATATCTTTATCTGCATTTTTGCAGCATGTCTCGGCATCCACAAAGCAAAACTCTGCAACCTCCCATGACTTTATTCTACTTTTCATTTTATTCTTGTGCCAGCAGATTTATTTATATAGATACAAAGAGTAATATTGTTACCTGCAAGTCCAAAGAGGGGCATATAGTTGATGCCAAAGAAAGTCTGCAGACAATACATCTTACTCATTCGCCAGGATATTTCACATTTGGTTAATGTTTTAGCACCTATTGATTTTCATGGGTACTATAATTAATTCATTGTACGTAATCATCTAGTGTGAACAGGCTGATTAATGATGTAATTTATACATGGTTTAAAGGAAAACATTTAGTGGAAGAGTTTCTTGTTGAAAACCATAGGTTTCAGGAATGAAAACAATCTTGTATATTTTACAAATGATTTTATAGGAATTTGAGCCACAATTAACATATGCAAATCTCAGTGGTAGCCCTATTTAAAACCTAAACAAACGAAAAAAGATAACATTTGGAAAATAATGTAACATTCAGTAAAATGGAACATTCTGAAATCTGATTTAGCAGCTGGTCTAACTCTCTCTGTGGTGATTCAATAGGAAATAATTTTCCACAGTGTTGTCTAAATTATAACTTGAGTTTTGACAGTTAACACATAAGCTGGGCAAAAGATTTGGAAGCTGTCACAGATTGACTTAAAATGGAACAATTTTAATTCTAACCAGTAAAATTATTTTCTCTAGCTCTTTCAGTCGTGCCAGTATAACACTTCATACACACTGAGAACACATTACAGCCAACAGTGTGAAGTAATAAAGAAATTAGGCTGATTGAGTGAAATTCTAATGAAATATGGATGTTTATATTATCTTAAGTTGTTAGCAGTGGCCTGCTCAACATTTAGCTCTTTTTTGTGTGTAGTTTTTTGCTCTGTTTTGATTTGAATGCTCTATATGCTACAATGAAAATGAAAACAAATCTCACTCTTATGCTGGAACCTTTACTTTCCCGTTGATGCCCAGGAGGGAGCAGGAGGCAATAGGTCTGACTCATTTCTCTTCTTTTCTGGAAAACTGATACAATTTCTAATTAACATTTTCTCTTCTGGTAAAAGCCTACAAAATTATTTTGTAGCTTTACGCTGTACTACAGTTGGTGTGAAAGCCAAGAGGAGTGATACTCCATCCTGGAGGGAGTCTTATAAGTATATGCTCCTTGTTTTAATACACTTTGGTAACTTTGCTATCAAATCATGCTTTATACTAATGCAAAACTGAGACTTCTTCACATCAGAATGACTTACAGTTTAACTGAATTGTTGAAGAGTTATCAAATTGGAGAAATCATTAATCCTCTAGACCATGAAACCTATTGGTTACTGAATTTCTCAAAACTGATCAAGTATTTATTTATCAATATCAACATATTTACTTCCAAGCCAGAAATAACACTTTTTAAGGTGTATGTAATGATGGACACAATTTTTCATTTCCTTGAGCGATGTGGGCAATAATGAGGATGTTGAGCACCTATGGCAAAAATGAAAAAAATCAGGACCTATATGTAAAGAAAAAGATCTCCAATATTCCCATTCAGTTATAAATAGTGACATCAGAATCTCATGAGTTTTCCTCACACTGGGTCAAATTTCCTGAAATTCCCTCTGAAGGGTATTGTGAGTCCACCTATGGTGGACTGCAGTGGTTCAAGAAGATAGCTCACCACAACTTTCTTAAGGGCAACTCGGGATGGCAATAAATTCTGAACAGTCAGGGATGCCCACATCTCATGAATGAATGTTTAGAAACTCCTTCCAGAGGTGAGAGGAATAGGATCTACATGGGAACATGTTCTGGGACTATCACTAAAAGGCTAAGTCTTGCAGGCTTACATACACCTTCTCGGAATGAGGGGAAAGGGGCATAATGGGAGCATGTTCCAGGACTGTGAATATCAACAGACCAATGCTTGGGACCTGACACTTACCCTTTGGATGTTAAGAGGGAGTTAGAGGTTTGTGGGAACCCTGTCCGGAGCTTGAAAACTGAGTTTGAAAACAGAGTGAGAGTAACCTCATCAGGAAGTTGTGAGTTGATTGTTTGTTGAGAAGCTGCTATAATTATTGTGTTTCGAGGCCAGATATTTAGAATAATATATGTTTCTAAACTAAAATCAGAGAAACAAAAAAAAATTATAGGCACAGGAGAAGGGGCTGTAAGAAATGGCAAAGAATTTCTCTTTCTACTAATCTACAAGAAATGTAAATATTTTTTCTACTTGGCTTAAATGTTGTTGAAGAATAATTTAACTTAGGTGTGACTGGGGAGCTCAGTATCATGCGTTGCATGTCTTTCAGGTTGTGGAAAACATGGACACTCCTGGCAATCTGAATGACCATTTCACAGGAAAGACCATTGGCTTGATAAGCTTAGGTGTTGGGCTTTGGTGCTTGAGTGTTTGCTGGAGATGGTGCAATGCATTCGTCAAAACTGAGAGCTACATTGACAATGCATTTTTAGATGCAGCTTAAGGAATTGCAGTCAGGGAAGGAATGGAGTGACCACACTTCAGAAAAAGGGGAGATAGATAGGTAGTCAGGGAAGTCCCAGAGTCTATTTCACTCAAGAACAATTTTACTCTGTTGTAAGATTATAAGAGTGATGGATCATCTGGGAAGTGTAACTGCACGAGATGGGAAAAGAAAGAGGAAAAGCAACAGCGGTAAGGGACTCAATAGAGAGCAGTAGACATAGGCATTTCTGCAGCCATGGATACAACTCCAGGGTTGCATGTTGCCACACTGGGACCAGGGTTAAGGATATCACTGGATGGATACAGGGCATTCTGAAGAGGGAGGGCAAACAGTCAGAGATTGTGGTTCATATGGCTACCAACAGCAGAGGTAGAAAGACGGGTGAGATACTGGAGCAAGAATTTAGGGAATTAGGTTAATGGAATACAGGGAGAACTAGCCTTTTGGATATAGAACTGGCTCGAAGGTAGAGGACAGATGGTGTTGGCGGAGAGTTGCCTTTCGGACTGGAAGTGTGTGACTAGTGTTATACCTCAAGGAAAAGTTCTGGGTCCAATGTTTTTCATCATTTATACAAATGATTTGGATGTGCTTATAGGAGGTATGTTAATAAGTTTGCAGACAACACCAAAATTGAAGGTGTAGTGGACAGCAAAGAAGGTTACCTCAAGTACAAAGGGACCTTGATCAGATGGACCAATCTGCTCAGGAGTGGCAGAGGATTTAATTTAGATAAATATGAGGTGCTGCATTTTAGAAAGGCAAATCAAGGCAGGCCTTATACACTTAATGGTAAGGTCCTGGGGAATGTTGCTGAACAAAGAGACCTTGGAGTGCACGTTCATAGCTTCTTGAAAGTTGAGTCACAGGTAAATAGGGTAGTGAAGAAGGCTTTTGGTATGCTTTCCTTTATTGGTTAGTGCATCGAGTATAGTGGTTGGGAGGTCATGTTGCAGTTGTACAGACATTGGTTAGGCCACGTTTGGAATATTGTGTGCAGTTCTGGTCTCCGTCCTAGAGGAAGAATATTTTGAAACTTGAAAGGGTTCAGAAAAGATTTCTAAAGGATGTTGCCAGGGTTGGAGGATTTGAGCTATAGGGAGAGGCTGACTAGGCTGGGACTGTTTTTCCTGAAGCTTTGGAGTCTGAGGGGTGACCTTATAGAGGTTTATGTAATCATGAGGGACATGGATAGTGCAAATAGACAAGATATTTTCCCTGGGATGAGGAAGTCCAGAACTAGAGGGCATAAGTTTAGGGTGAGAGGGGAAAAATTTAAAAGGGACAACGTTCCATGCAGAGGTTGGTGCATGTATGGAATAAACCATTAGAGGAAGCGGTGGAGACTGGTACAATTACAACATTTAAAGGTATCTGGATGGGTATATGAATAGGAAGGGTTTAGTGGGATATGGGCCAAGTGCTGGCAAATGGGACTAGATTAAGTTAGGATATCTGGTCGGCATGGATGAGTCAGACCAAAAGGTCTGTTTCTGTGCTGTACAACTGTATGATTGTATGACCCTATTAAAAAATAAGACCTCAAAGTTTACGATCTCTGGATCACTCCCAGTGCCATGCAATAGAATGTTCAAGAATAGGCAGATACAGCAGATGAATGTGTGACTGAGGGGTTAGGGCTGAGATTCCTGAATCACTGGGTCCATTTCTGCAGAAGGTGAGGTCTGTACAAGTCCAAGGGGTTGCATCTGAACCACAATGAGATGAACATCATTGCGGAGGGGTTTGCTACTGCTGTTTTTGAGAGTTTAAACTAATTTGGCAGGGGTAGTCGATACAGAGTGGAGGTACATTATAGTGTGAAGCACAGACAAATACAGAAAATAAATCAAATCAGAGGAATATACAGTCAGGTTAAGGCACAGAGGAGAACAACAAGGCTGGTTGGCATTTGTTTTAATGCGAGGAGATTTGTGAGTATGGCAGAATGCTAATTAACACATTGACAATACGTGTGATATCACAGAGTCATAGTTGACAAAGGGGTCAGGATTGAAAATTTAGTATTCTGGAATATAGAATTTTCAGGCAAGACAGGAGGGAGTATAAAAAAGGAGATAGTGTCACAATACCAACCAAGGAGTCAACTACTGCAATAATGAGTTATGATATCTTAGACAATTCCTCATTTGAGGTCGTATGGGTAGAAATTAAAAACAAAAAGGAGCCAATAATATTGTTGAGAATGTATTATAGACCCCTAAATAGTAAGAGAGAGATAAAGGGGCAGACATGTAGATAAATTTCAGAGAATTATAAAAATGATAGGGTATTAATAGCGATAGATTTCAGCTTTCCTAACATTTACAGGGATAGTCAAAGTGTGAAAGGCTTATGTCTGCTGAATCTGTGCTTATTTGGAGGGTGCCATACTCTATGGCTTAATGCATAGGGACCGGCAGGCAGCTTGACACATTGGGGAGGACTGAACAGTCAAGAGAGAGTGGATATATCACCGGACAGCACCAGGCTACTTCATTATCACACTTGCAGCATATGCCAGTTGCTGATTCAACAAGCACAGCATGTCCTTTAAGCAAATGGCCAAGTCTGTAAGTCAATCAGGAGCAGTCTTTTGTGGTGTCTACAGGGTCTGTGGTCAGTCAGGGATATTGTTACAGTTAATCAAGGGACTCGTCCGATTTCAATTCAGGGTTTGGCCATAGTCATTCAGCTGCTAGATTCTGCCAGAGTCTGGGGATCTATGTCCGTGTAGTCCAGGAATTAGGCCACAGACAATCCTGCAGGTCAACTGGGGATATAGGTAGGTCAGTCAGCGTTCTGGAGAGACATTGAAACTGGGGCTGGTTAGTCAAGGTTGTCTTGCTATATCAGTCCAAGCATGAGCCACAGTTAGTTCTGGGGATTTGCTCAATAATGGTCAGTGGCTTATTAGGTGGCATCCCATGAGTTTTGGGAAAAGTTGGCATCTCATGTCTGGCGTGAGGTTTGTTACACTGGATCATTGAGGGAATGATCAAAATGAAAGGGCCACTCTAAATTAAAGGCTGAGATGTGGATCTTTTGGACCAAATGACCTGTTTCCACACTGTAGGGATTCTATGGTCTATTCTATGATCTCTTAGGCCATAGAAGCAGACATGGAGATTTGGGAGGGTGGGTTTGTACAGGTCAAGGTTACTCTAATCTTGCTACTGGGAGCATGAAGGGTGAAACAAGATCATTGCAATACATGGGCTCTGGCGGCGGTGGGGGCAGAGGAGAATAGGAACATTTATCGCAACAAAAAAGTAGACATGAATGATGGGGGGGAATCATCCTGTGAAATATAATTCTGCAATAACTGCACGTATAAAGTAGGTGGAGTAAGTTCATGTTTTCTGCTTCCGGGGTGAAGTAAAACAATTGGAATTTCAGGCCTTGCGAGGAGCAATTGCAATAAACGTGACAAAGGTGATTCAGTAAGGCCATTCATCTGGCTTCGATTTGCACTTTATCAGGAGGTCAATCATTGTCCAAGAATACATATTGAGTATTTTGTTTTCAAATAATCATGACTGTTACATTATGCATACAAAATGGCTTTTTGTCATGTTAGCTAAGCGAATGTAAACAGACATTTAAAGATGTTAGGTAAAAACAATGACTGCAGATGCTGGAAACCAGATTCTGGATTAGTGGTGCTGGAAGAGCACAGCAGTTCAGGCAGCATCCAAGGAGCAGCGAAATCGGCGTTTCAGGGCTTTTGCCCAAAACGTCGATTTCGTTGCTCCTTGGATGCTGCCTGAACTGCTGTGCTCTTCCAGCACCACTAATCCAGAATTTAAAGATGTTACCTGAGCTTCTCATCTCAGAAACACATGCCATAGCTAACAGTGGAACATAGAGTTTCATAGCTGTCACATTCGCACACTGAATTGTAAGTGTGCAAGGACATGATCTATGATGCCCAACAATGCCTTTCTTTGTTAGTGATGGGGATCAGGCTTGCATGTGGCTTACCAACAGAATTCAACTCCTTTAATGCTACATGGAAGCTTTGTTTGTGCAACGTACATTTAAATAGGGAACATAGCTCTTTATGGAGGAATGGCAGTAAGCCCTTGTGAAGCCTCCATGTCATAATGTGTGAGGGCATGTGATGACATGTCACTGTGATGGATGTGAGGGCTCAGGAGTTCCTTCAATGCAACTGAATTACTTTTCTAAGTTTCCTCATACATTACGTTTTAACACAGCTGTCATGGATGTTACCATGCCTGGAGTCTTTGTGGCCTTTCTTCAAATACAAAACCAACACCAAAGAAGAAAGCAATTGCAACATCATCAGCAAGAACAAACTCCAAAGGCTGCTGCATAGCCTCCAGAGAAAATGAAAATTGAGGTTCCGCCAAGATGGCAAAGGACAATGATGGGACCCCAGTATTAAGAGTCTTTTGATTTCTTCAACAGTGTGAAAAATAGTGTTGGTCCTAAGCCATCAACGCCAAAGTGTGCCATCTGCAGGAGCAGGATAGGGTGCCAACACACACAAATGGTTGCCATGGTTACAGCTGTCCTGAATTTTTGTTCCAATGACTTGTTTCAAAGTAGAACTGTAACCTATATGGCACCTCAGTGTCAAGATTAGAGTGGTGCTGGAAAAGCACAGAAGGTCAGGCAGCATCTGAGAAGCAGGAAAATCGACATTTCAGGCAAAAGCCCTTCATCAAAACTCAATTCGACAAGGTTCCCCATGGGAGGCTGGTTAGCAAGGTTAGATCTCATGGAATACAAGGAGAACTCACCATTTGGATACAGAACTGGCTCAACGGTAGAAGACAGAGGGTGGTGGTGGAGAGTTGCTTTTCTGACTGGAGGCCTGTGACCAGTGAAGTGCCACAAGGATCGGTGATGGGTCCACTACTTTTTGTCATTTATATAAATGATTTGGATGTGAGTATAAGAGGTAATGTTAGTAGGTTTGCTGATGACACCAAAATTGGAGGTGTAGCAGATGGCAAAGAAGGTTACCTCAGATTACAACAGGATCTTGATCAGATGGGCCAATGGGCTGAGAAGTGGCAGATGGAGTTTAATATAGATAAATGTGAGGTGCTGCATTTTGGGGAAAGCAAATCTTAGCAGGACTTATATACTTGGTGGTAAGGTCCTTGGGAGTATTGCTGAACAAAGAGACCTTGGAGTGCAGGTTCATAGCTCCTTCAAAGTAGAATTGCAGATAGATAAGATAGTGAAGAAGGTGTTTGGTATGCTTTCCTTTATTGGTCAGAGTATTGAGTACAGGAGTTGGGAGGTCATGTTGCGGCTGTGGAGGACATTGGTGAGGCCACCGTTGGAATATTGCATGCAATTTTGGTCTCCTTCCTATCGGAAAGATGTTGTGAACCTTTAAAGGGTTCAGAAAAGAGTTATAAGGATATTGCCTGGATTGGAGGAGTTGAGCTATAGGGAGAGGCTGAACAGGCTGGGGCTGTTTTTCCTGGAGCATCAGAGGCTGAGGGGTGACATTATAGAGGTTTATAAAGTCATGAGGGAAATGGATAGGATAAATAGACAAAGTATTTTCCCTGGAGTTGGGGGGATCCAGAACTGGAGGGCATAGGTTTAGGATGAGCGGGGAAAGATATAAAAGAGACCTGCGGGGCAACTTTTTCACTCAGAGGGTGGTACGTGTATGGAATGAGCTGCCAGAGGAAGTGGTGGAGGCTAGTACAATTGCAACATATGAAAGGCATTTGAATGGGTATATGAATAGGAAGGGTTTGGAGGGATATGGGCCAGGTGCCGGCAGGTGGGACCAGATTGGGTTGGGATATCTGGTCGTCATGGACAAGTTGGACCGAAGAGTCTGCTTCCGTGCTGTACATCTCTGTGACTCTATGACTCTGTGACAAATGCATCCAGGATGTCACTGATGTCATTTTCTCCCTGTTTATATTATTCTCCCATGCTGACCACAGTCAAGCAGCTTGGGCAGTGGAATTCTCCAACAGTGTTAATTTCTGCCAGGTGTAGGATACTATTAACTGCTTTCATATTGCTTGGAGAGTGCCCTATCAAATACTATTTCACCATCAATGCAAATTTGTAGGTCTGCACAGAAATTGTGGGAGTTACCATGTATCTGCTATACTGGAGATCTCCCAGATACTGTATATGTGCAATGTTCTTGGGCCAAATAGGAACGGTTGCAGGGAGACATGGGATGCGCCCTGCGAATATGAGTCATGACATCTTTACTAAACATGGAAACATAGAAATTGCGAACACAAGAATGGTCTGTTTCCATGCTGTACATCTCTATGACTTTATGAGTTGGTCATTTGGACCTTCAAGCCTAATCCGCCATTCAATATGATCATGGCTAACCTTTCAGCTCAGTACCCCAATACCACTTTCACCCCATAACATTTGATCCCTTTAGCATTAAAATCTATATCTAATTACTTCTTGAAAACATTCAATGTTTTGGTCTCAACTGCTTTCGGTGACAGATAATTCCATAGGCTCAGTACTTTCTGGGTGAAGAAATTTCTCCTTAACTCATTCCTAAATGGCCTACCTTGTTACCTTAGACTATGACCCCTGGTCTGGACTCCTCAATTATTGGGAACATCTTTCCTGCATTTACCTTGTCTGGTCCTGTCAGAATTTTATAAGCTGTTATGAGATCTCCTTTCATCGTTCTAAACTCCAGTGACTATCATCCTAACTAATCCAGTCCCTTTTCATACGCCTTCATTCTGCCATCATAGATAAATCTGTGTGCACTTCTTCCACAGCCAGGTGAGGAACAAAATCTGTACACCATCCTCCAGGTGTAGTCCACCAAGACCCTGTGCAATTGCAGCAAGATGTCCCCACTCCTGTGCTTGAATTTTCTCATTTTGAAGGTCAACATACCATTTGCTTTCTTCACTGCCCATTGCACCTGCATGTTTACTTTCAGCAACTGGTGTAGAAGGACAATCATGTTTCATTGTTCATCCCCCTTTCCCAATCTATCATTTGCTATTCAGGTAATAATCTGACTTCCTGATTTTGCTACCAAAGTGGAAAACCTTATATTTATTTCTCTTGCATTCACCCACTCAATTTGTCCAAATAATACTGAAGCATCTTTGCGTCCTCCTCACAGTTCACCCTCCAGTCCAGTTTTGTCATTTAGTTCCCTCATTTAAATCATTAATACTTATTGTGAACTCCCTGGCTGATAACTAAACTGCTTATGTTTCCATCTGGTCAATAGTAGAATAGACTATAAGTCTCCTTAAGATGAAATTTTGATGCCTAAACTGCTGTGGTGTAAATAACATTTCTGCAGACATTTTAAGAATGTAAGTGCAGATATATTAACAGGAGTGCAAGGCTATTTACAATTATGTGCAATCTTTGGCGAACATACCATTTCTGATCTTATAATGGAGGGAAGGTCATTGATGAAGCAACTAAAGGTAGCTGGGCCTTGGGCACTATCCTTCAGAGATGGCCTGGACCTGAGATGACTGACCTCTAATAACCACAAACATCTTCCTTTGTGCCAGGTATGACTCCAATCAGCAGAGAGTTTGCCCCTGATACCCATTGATTCCAGTTTTTCTGGAACTCCTTGATACCACATTCATTCCAATGCAGCCTTGATGTCAGAGGCTATCACTCTCAAGTTACTTCTAGAATGAGGACTGTAATGAGATCAGGAGCTGAGTGGCCCTCATGGAACCCAAACTGGGCATCAATGAGCTGGTTATTGCTGAGGAGGTGCTACTTGATAGCATTGTTGATTACACTTTTCATCACTTTACTGATGATTGAGAGCAGACTCATGTGGCAGTAATTGGCCAGCTTGTATTTGTCCTGCTTTTTGTGTACAGGACATACCTGGGCAATTTTCCACATTGCCGGTCAGTGTTGTAACTGTACTGTAACAGCTTGGCGAGGGGAGCAGCAAATTCTGAAGCACAAACCCTCAATATTATTGCCGGAATGTTGTCAGGGCCATGGCATTTGAAGCATCCATTGATGCCAATCATTTCATGATAACATATGGAGTGAATTGAATTGGGTGAAGACTGGTATCTGTAATGCTGGGGACCTCTGAAGGAGGCCAAGATGGATCATCCACTTGGCACTTTTAGCTAAAGATTGCTCTGAATGTTTCAGCCTTACTTTGTGGGGCTTTTGCATCATTGAAGTTGAAGATTTTGTGGACTCTCCTCCTCCACATGACTTGTTTAATTCATAACTTGCTAGATCTGTTCACAATCTGTCAAATTTAGCATAGTAATAGTGCTACACAACAATGTGAAGGTGAAACTTTGTCTTCACAAGGATAAGTAGCATTCACACCACACAAATGTCAGGCAACGACCATCACCAATAAGAGACAATCTAACCAATGCTCCTTGACACTCAATGGTGTTACCATCACTGAATCCCCCACTAGCAACATCCTGGGGGTTACCATTGATCAGAAACTTGACTGAACCTGCCACATAAACATGCTGACTACAACAGCAGACCAGAGGCTAGGAATACAATGGCAAGTAACTTACCTCCCGACTCCCCAAAGCCTGTCCACCTTCCACGAGGCCTAGTGTCAAGAGTTTGATAGAATACTTCCCACTTCTTGGATGGGTACAGTTCCAACAATATTCAAGTAACTTGACACCATTCAGGAGAAAGCAGCTTACTTGATTGGCATTACATCCATAAAAGTGGATCCATTCTCTCCACGATTGATGCACAGTAACAGCAGTGTGTACTTTTTACAAGATGCACTTCAGAAATTCACCAAAGATCCTTAGACAACACCTTTCAAACCCATGACCATTTCCATCTAGAAGAATAAGGGCAGCAGATACATGGGAACATCACCACCTGCAAGTTTCCCTCTTGGCCACTCACCAACCTGACTTGGAAATATATCACCATTCCTTCACTGTCAAAGTGTCAAAGTCCTGGAATTCCCTCCCATTGTGTGTCTACCCACAGCATGTGGACTGCCATGGTTCAAGAAAGCAGCTCACCACAACCTTCTCATGGACAACTAAGGATGAGCTATAAGTGCTGACCATCCCGTGACGGCCACATCCCACAAGTGATTAGAAAAAATGTGTCTCTCATATGTTGCCTTTGCACCCTCCAAACGCTTTGTTCTTTCTTGCCCACTTACTATATCTAAGTGTGGTCCCAACCCCTGGGGTGGCTAGGGTGGTCAGAACTTAATCTGGCCTGGAAGTAATGGAGAGTTGGTCTCAGGGACAGTGAACCTACAGGGTGCAGACCTGCTGATGGTACCCTGTCTAGATGTAGACTCACCCTCCTTGGTGTGGACTTCTGAAGGCTTTAGAAATACAGCTCAGGGAAAGGAAGAGGGACCAGAATGCAGTGTTCTGAGAAGAGGCTTCTGAAGGTGCTAAGTGCCACTCTTCCTCCTTTTGGGTGCCTGCTCACAATATCCTATCTCCCTGAGAGGAAGGGGCAGGTGGAGTGAGATCAAAGTCCATCATCTACCTCATATCTGGTTATTATGTTGAACAGCTATGGCTACAGTAATGGAGCTTCACGGACTGGCCCTACCTCACCATGGCTTCACCAGCCTCTCCATGGATATAGCCAAACAATTGCCTGCTGGTGCCAGCATGGCACAGCTAACATTAGTGGACTCCTCCAATCTGCAATACAGCTTACTGTGTCCCTCTGACAAACCTGCCTGCTGTTCCTCAGCCTATTTTCATGTATTGATAATGCCGTTAAAAGCTGAGTCTGTGAGACAGTGTTCTGCCTGGGCAAAACAATTACCAGCATGCTGGCAATTGCAAGACCTGGGAGGAAATATCTCACAAAGGGAGGGGCTTTCTGTGCAGTCCTCAAATAATACAGGCACTGAGTTCTGGAGCATTGTCCAGGTGCAGACACTGCATAAGAAATAAACAAAAATTGCTGGAGAAATTCAGCAGGCCTGGCACGATCTGTGGAGAGAAAACAGGGTTCATGCTTTGAGTTCAGTGACCTTTGTTCAGAACAGGATCACTGGACTCGAAACATTAACTCTGTTTGCTCTCCACAAATGCTGCCAGACCTGTTATGTTTCTCCAGTGATTTCTGTTTTTGTTTGTTTTAGATCTACAGTTTGCACCGTTCTTTATTTTACTTTCTAAAAACCTAGTCCTAATTTGTATGTTTTAGAACATAGAACAATACAGCACAGAACAGGCCCTTCGGCCCACGATGTTGTGCCGAATTTTAGTACCAGTGTACTAAAGCATAGTAGTTTAACACAGATGTGTGAGTGACAAGCATATCTATATAGTGTTGTTGTTGTGAGACACACATCAGATGCGGTGCAGACATCCGACCTCAGTGCCCTGTAATTAAGAACACCAGAATCCTTTATACAGTTGTAGAACTACCACTGAAAATCACAATATTTATGCACATTCAACAGAGTTTCTAATTGTAAATCACTTGTTAGTAATTAGAAGTTCATCTGTCCCTACTAAAATCAACTAGCTTAGCAGAAATCATTCCTGGAATCTTTATGAAATCAAAGTCCCACCACTGGCGCACTTACTCACACAGCCAGAAGAGCTCATTCACTGGATTCAGTAGTTAGTTCAGTTTTAATTGTTAAACTTGGCATACATCAAATGTCCCTTTTTTACTAATATAAGGTAGAATTCTGAATGCTGAATGCCTGAACAGAGATTATCTGACTGAAACACTTCTATTCCTTGCATTAAAAAGAGTTTTTTCAACAAATTCCAACATAATAATTTGAAATATCCATTATTAACAAATCAGTATTTTGAAAATTATTGCTTTGCAGTGAAGCATGTTCTATATGAATTCTTGTTAAATATCTATTTCAGAGAAGTGATTAAACATTCTGAAAGATAGATTGTAGACAACTTTTTAAAAAAATAATAATTGAAAACTTTTGACCTGCACCTCACATTGACAGTGTATAACCACCTATTGTTTTTAAATAAACAAACACAGCTGCAAGTGGATAACACAAAGTTGAGCCTGGTCTCTAACAAGTCTAAAATGTTAGTAATATTCACAGGGTATTGCTTAATGGCATCCAAATGTTAGTGATATTTTTAAAGTCAGAAAAACAATTGACTATCTTGTCAATATCGTTTTCCATAATAAATCCGCTGATGTTAAATATTAAGGCAATTTCTGGAATGTCTGAAAAGAGTCAGATTGCACATTTGCAATAATTGGTATTATAATAAAACTTTGTGAGAAGTCTACATTCAGGTTGTGTCTTTTTGCTTATAATGTAGTTATTATCTTATGATTTAAAAAAATACTGATTTAGAGATTGCTCCAAGCCCCATATATTTTCATGATTGACATCAAGATCAGAATTACAAGATCAGATTGTTTATTTAAAATGGCACTATTACATAATTAATTATGTATAGAATGGTAACTTCATCTACTTCCTCATCTACATTGTCTATCCATAGCAAGACAATTGGTCTGCTTATGGTTATTCTTTTGGAATCATCTGGTCCTACAATATATGGCATCATATGCCAGAGTTCCACCACCTGGTCCAAACTTGTACAAATGAGGGTTTATTAATCATTTCAGCTCTCCCAATTGGAACAGGGAAGAGTCAAGCTGTGGCAGCTGTAAACCTATCCCACTTAAATAATGTTTTGGTCTACCTTGGCGTTCAAAAGAAAATCTTATTTAAACCTCTGCAACCACCGTGAAAATGGCAAACCTGTGCTTTAAGTGTAATGCTATGATTTAACTCTAACATAAACACACTTAGATACCGTTGAAGAAATGGCACTTTGATGAACCAGTTGTACAGTATCCTGCATGGCAATATTTTAACTTTTAATGGATATAAAATGAACAGCATGACTTATGAGAAATCTTCAAATTGATGGCTCTTTATGTAGTAAGATGAGGCCTACACTCAGGCGAGTGAACTTTGACAAGCTTTATTGAGCATAGCTTTATACAGACCCAGGGTCCAGTTTCACGTGGTCTGATGTCATGTCCTCAGTAGCTACTCTGAAAGTAGAGGTATCCTTAATCCTTTGGCAGACCAGTTATATTGCACTTTACACACTGATACATCAACTTCGCATGGATATAAAGTACACGGCCTGACTCGTGACAAGTTATCAATTCTTGGCACTTTCTATGTTAGCAAAGGATCGGATCCTAAATTGAGTGGGTTTAAACTTGTACCAGCTACTGTGTGGCTATAACAGATGCAAAACAGCTCAAAATATTTACCAACTGGTGCAGACGTTAAACTTTATTTTCACTTCTGATATTAGCGAATAACTATGCCTTTAGCTGATTTCCGGTATTAAAAAATTGATTGGTTTATGTAGAGCTCTGCTTTTCCTATTGACTGATCAAATAGAACCAATTGCCAGTGTAACTGGTATATTCAAACAGTACTACTTTAAGTAGCACCTTTAAACACGTTGGAGTGGGTCACTTCACAATGTGCCCCTTTAGTCAGACTTTTTCAAACACTCTTAAGGTCAAAAATGTGTGTGCTGTAATTTGTTGGGAATGTGAGCTGATAATGGAGAAGGCAACAAGGCATCTGGAATCTTCATGAATGATGGGATGAACAATCTGTTACCTTGATTAATGGGATTCATAGATTGAGAAAGAAACAAGGAATGACAGAGAAAGAGGACAAATTGAAGTCAATTCAAGTACAAAAAGAGAAATTAAGAGAGGGAAAGACAGAGCTGATTCAGAAAAAGACAAATAAATTATCTATAAACTTGGAGAGCCTGACATTTTTAAAGTTGTAAAATGAATTTGCTACATGCAGATTGAGACATCACCAGTTTAAACTGTTCCTCTTCTGGGCTGGAGATACTTATTGGCATTGCATTAATAATGATCACATCATTAAAAGAGTACCCACGCTGCTAAGTGCCAATCCTAATTCCAGTAACAAATTTAATGTCAATTAGTATGCAAATCCAGTCAGAGGGTGAGGTACTATTTGGATGTGTTAATTGGTCATAAAATGTGAGATCTGCAACTTATAACGCATCACTTCTTCATTTCAACCTGCAGTCCATTTTGCATCTTTAATAATGACATGCATTGTGAATTCTTCATTATTTTTTTCCTGTAAGATTCGGTGCAGTGATAGCCAATAAAAATAAGTTTTAAAATTAGAAAAGTTTACATTTTTAGGGTTAGAAGATCCCTTACAAAATTATATTCAAGCATAAATGATTTATTCACACATTTGAATGTGGGGATGTTTATTGAACTAGTGACTTTGTTGTTAGTGACTTTGCAAATTATGGCTTCAAACAAGTTTTGTGTGAATTAGAGAAAAATATGCAAACACATGCCAATTTCAGACATTGCTGCACTTGGAGATTTGACAAATGACATCTTGGTAGTTTGAACTACTTCAGAGGAAAAAACCCCAGCAGAAATGTATATAAATGGACATGTTTTGAAAGCTATCCAAAAGTAACAAGCAAATATCTTTCTGGATGTAGCACAAGGGGTTTACCCAACATCCTTGTAGGGTTTTCAACGAGGGTGGCTGAATATGCTATAAGTCTATCGGAAATTTTGTTGCAAATGCACAAATATTAATCTACAGCCATTTCCTCTGGCTTTAAATATGAATGGTTATTTTTGTTTCTCTCTCCATAAATTGCCTGTGGTCACAGGGGCATGCACTGTGTCAAAATTTCAAGCGTCTGGATCAAACAAAAAGGCCTTGTGAGCTCAAAGTGGAGACAAATAAATGGCTATTACCTCAGATTTTGCCTGAAGTCAAAACCATTTCTGTCAACAACGTTAACTTTGTTCAATGTGAAGGAAGCAGAGGGACTCTTAGATGATTCAAAGAAAAACCATTTTGAATGTAAGAATGAGAAAAGGCAGAGGTTACAGGAAATAGTGGACATTTTTTGTTGAATTAAGCCATTTAGGGTGACAAGAGCAAGGCAAGCAAATGCCAGAAAAAAGTAGGAAACAGTTGGACACATTTAGGTCAGCAGTAGAGGCAAGCGGAGGAACTGAAACCAATTAACATCGATGCATGGTTCATTTTTTTTCATGACCACCATACAAGTTCCCACAATTCTTTCTGTCATACCACAGGACCAGATGACAACGGAACCTTGTTGATCTACCTCACCTCCACCCCCAAATTATTACCCTGCAAGATGATTTATCGTGAACTAACAAATTTTGAATAGTGCTTCAGTCTTCAGCACCATGCATGTCACCTCTCCCAGGAGTTTGCTTCTGTTTCACTGCACTTTTATCTCAAGTCCTGTAGGAGAAATTACGCTGTAACATGACAGTGGGCCAAAGCCATAAGAAAGTGACTACTTTTCTAAAGATCAAGTTTCCGAATGGAAGTAAAGACAAGAAAATCAAACAGCACGGTTTCTTTTTTATTTAAGCAACCCAAGGTAGCTGCCAAGACTCTCCACTAAAAACACAAACAGTCTTCCACATATGTGATGGCTGCTTTGAGGCAAAGCTGATGCCTGGAAAGAAAAAAAAACACACTCACCCAAAAAAAACACGTTAGATGTATAATCAAGTGGATACTGGTTGAGTTGCCTTTGATGTTCTACATGTTGCAAAACGATTAAAGTAAGATTTTGTGCAATATTCCCTCTAATACCCATTGACCTTTTTCCTTAAAAAATATAATTTTCATGATGTCATAATACTTTTGGGGGGAACTCGAAACATTATGGCAACAAACATAGGCAATCCTTTCCTTTGCTGTTATTCCTTTTCAAAACAAAACAAAACCATTTACGACACCATTATTAGTACAAGAAAGAAAAGTTTGCTTAAGTAGAAGAGTATTCCATTCTTGTTCTGATTGTTAAAATCCATATCCACTAATTTCAAAAGGGTTGTGGAAGGTACACAAAAAGCCTCCAATTTTTTTAAAAGAGGTGAAGGCTAGGTCTTTGCAAGCAGAGATAAATGATGGTTTTATTCATGATGAATTTCATGAAGATTTTCTGCACTAACAAATGAGGGCTAGCAGCAGGGTTGGCTAGGAGTGTAACCAAAAACCCACACAGCTGTTTTCATTTTTCTCCCTGAAATGCAGTGTCTGTGTGGTACTTCAGAGAGAATTATGAGGCTGCTGTGCAGCTCAGGCGAGTAATGCCTTTGCTGCCGCATTGACAAAGGCTGCAGCAGATAGTTGTCAGCAAAAGGAAAAAAAATACCTGGAAAGCAAAGTACATCGTGTAAGGAATAATTTGCAGCTGCCACCACTTTTGATCAGCAAAAAAATAATAAGATGCTGGGAGAGTTCATTACATGCACCCTGGTTTTCTTTTCAATTTTTACCTCTGAAAGGAACTAACTCTTTGAAGTCAGCTTTGGCTTTGGGCCAGCCCAATGGCCAACATGCATTCTCCAAAACGGAAACTACTACCCCCCCCCAAACCACCAGCAGCAGCCCCCCTCCCACCCTTACTTCACTCCTACCCCCTCATCCTCACCCCTGGCTTTTTGATGCATCATTACCTTTACTGTTGCTGGCTAAGTGAGTCTGTATTGATGCCCCATTTGTGACATCAATGGGTTGGAATCTGAAACTACTATATCCAAAGGTACGTTTAATCTTAAACTTCATTTTTGTTTTGAAAAACAGAGACAAAACAAAGTAGACCCAACTGTTTGAAAGTGGTGGGAAAAATAACAGTAGGAGGCCATACAGAATCATAAAGCCATACAGCATGGAAACAGACCCTTTGGTCCAACTCATTGGTGCCAATGAGACACTCCAATCTGACCCAGTCTAATTTGCCATCAGTTGGCCCATATCTCTCTAAAAGATTCTTATTCATATACCCATCCAGAT
The DNA here is from genome assembly GCF_004010195.1 of Chiloscyllium plagiosum. NCBI lineage: Eukaryota > Metazoa > Chordata > Chondrichthyes > Orectolobiformes > Hemiscylliidae > Chiloscyllium > Chiloscyllium plagiosum. Next base: position 46,584,423 of record NC_057720.1, on the reverse strand, counting down.
GCCTTTTAAATATTGTAATTATACCCACCTCCACCATTTCCTATGTTAGCTTGTTCCATACACGCACCACCCTCTGTGTGAAGAAGTTACCCCTCAGGTCTTTTTTTAGATCTTTCCTCTCGTACCTTAAACCTATACCCTCTAGTTTGGACTCCCCCAACCCTAGGAAAATGACTATTGACCTTATCCATGCCCCTCATGATTTAATAAACCTCTAATAAGATCACCCCTCAGCCATATCTATTCAGATTTGCCAGTAGCAATTCTCCTACCTCAAGCTGAATGAAGAATAGAGGACAATGTATGGAACACCTTTAGTAAAATCTGTCACCTCCTGCGCTGGATTGCAGGCTTAGAGTAGAGCCGTGATAGATCATCTGACTGCAGTACCAATGAAGAGAACTACAGTCCCAGATGTTATTCCCTTTCTGTTTCTGACCACAAAGAGTCCTCTTGTCTACATTGCTGAAATAAAAGTAATCATAAAATATTCACTCTAAACCAATTTTATCAATTAAACCATCCAATATTCCATAAAGAATTCAACCAATCACCCTTTTGCATTTCCTTAATGCCTGTCTCCTCTGTCCATTTACCTGTCCTAGGCTCTTACAAAGTGTTAGGCTCTTACAAGGACTGCAGATGCTGGAAACCAGAGTCTAGATTAGAGTGTGCTGGAAAAGCACAACAGGTCAGGCAGCATCCGAGGAGCAGGAAAATCAATGATTCGGGCAAAAGCCCTTCATCAGGAATAGAGGCTATTCCTGATGAAGGGCTTTTGCCCGAAACGTCAATTTTCCTGTTCCTCGGATGCTGCCTGACCTGCTGTGCTCTTACAAAGTGTTACTGCAGTGATTCCAGCATGGCTAGTGGAAGGCTGGTCACATCCAGTAGGGAAGATTGCAGATAAACCTACCAAATGGCCATGAGCAGCTCTGACTACAACTACAGATAAGTCTGCAGTCCAGCCACAAGCAGACATTAAGTTACTTCTATTTGTGTTGCAGTCGAAGTTAAGACATCAACCAGCAGATGCTGCATCATGGTTTGATCCACAAGAATGGCAAAGTGATTGGCCACAATTTCTATGCCGCAACATCTAGGCTTTGACTCTGTGCAAGCTGTTGTGAGATATTACTGCCTGACTTCTCCATGCTGCTGGATAATGACTATTGGCTTTCTGATGGTATGAACATTGCACAAAGTATTTTCTGTGCTTACCCATCAGCCGTTTTCTTCTATTGCCCATTATAGTCACATCTGAGTCCATTGAGGGATAACTTAGAGCATACAATCTTTCCCTCTGCCCAAACTGATTCCTATACTTTGCTTTTGTAATGCTCTAATTGCTGGCCAATTATGTCTCATATCTCACTACAGGTAGAACCTATCTCCAAGCAACTTTTAAAAAAATATGTGCAGTGTGAATATCTCAGCTGTTGTCTGAGTGTAAAATCAAGTGACAGTTTTTTCTCATAATCAGTCTCTTTGACTTCTTCCACATCTTGTCCCTGCGCTACTCTTTTGACAGGTGGTGGTCCTTGAATATTTAAAATGATTGGGAGACAATGAGAGGGTAAATAGAAAGCACTATGTGCACATCTCAAATTTCTGCAACTTTTAAATGAGAGGTGATTGCAGTATGGGGGGAAGTGGCATATGACTTGGAAAATTAGGTATGAGCAAACACCACCTTTGATAAATTTCACTCCTGCTTTTAGCCACAATTTTATTATGACCAGTCCAAAGATGGTGAGCACAACTCTTTCATTAGCATGAGGATATAAAACTGTGGCTATTGTACTAATATTCTGAATGCCACACAAAAGAGATACATGGATTCAGTTCACTTTAAGATCTCTGATAAGGTTTGCATAGCTAACCTAAAAACACAATAGAGTAATCTTCAAACACAGCCTGTGCTTCAAATACTACTGTGCAGAGAGTCTGTGGTCATATGATAACTTGATTCACTTGCATGTTGAGCTCTTAAAGAGACATCCTTCCAAAGCTGATAAGACAACAGCCACAAGTCTCCTGTTAAGAGCCATACCTCCACATCTTGCAAAAGAGAGCAACATGTATCAACAAATGTGGTACAACATGTTTGGCTGATGCTAACTGATTAAATGGTCAGCAAACTATGCAAGCTGTGAGATGTGAGCAACGTCCAAATTCTGCAAGGATGAAGTTTTGATTGAGATATATAATCGGTGATTAATGGTCAGTGTAGTTAGACGAGTGAAGGAGGTGTGGATTAAACATCTGAAGAAAGATTCTAAACTATGTGTGTAAGATCATTGACTGTCTTGTGGCACTGCATTTATGTCCTTATGGCGAGTTTGCCAGTATTGACTGCATTGGCTATCTGCTCCTATTAATTTTGCTGAGTCTGCTAACCTTCCTTGTTCTCTTCATTCTTGTCTACCTCCTGCTTTGCAAACTTGGAGCATGCTTTCTGTCCATTGTTCCTACTTTTCAGGTCTCCAACAACACCACTGCAGCCACATTTTACATTTAAAAGGCTAGCTTTCGTTAATATTATTGTTTTACTAACTTTAGCCTCTGCTGAAATATGCAGCTATATTTAGACCTGACTGCCTGCTGTAAATATAAAAATGAGTAGACAGAACAATGCTTCTGTGTTGCATGTATTGTCTAGAACAGACAGGGGGAAATGTGTAACTGTAATCTCTGAACTTGTTTTTGGAGGTGAGGGGGCTGCTATCCAATTTTACTCATAACAGGTTTAGGTTTGCTAAGAAGCGATTAAATTTGGAAATTCAAGCAATGCAATTGACAAGGACTCCTTCATCACTTCCAATAATAGAGTAAATAGGAGGTGGCTAATTACACTGACAGGATGATTAATAAACAATTGGTCATAATTGGCAAAGAAATTCAGGGGAAACAAATCTCCAAACTGTCATAATTTTGAATGGATTGCCTAGTTGTACAGAACATTGATTAGGACACTCTTGGAATACTGCATTCAATTCTAGTCTCTCTGCTATAGAAAGGATGTGAAACTTGCAAAGGTTCAGAGAAGATTTACAAGGATGTTGCCACGGTTGGAGGGCTTGAGCTATAGGGAGAGGCTGAATAGGCTGGGGTTACTCTCCCTGGAGCATCAGAGACTTAGGGGTGATCTTAACAGAGGGTTATAAAATCATGAGTGGCATGGATAGAGTGAATAGACAAGGTGTTTTCCCAGAGGTGTGGGGAGTCCAGAACTAGAGGGTATAGGCTTCAGGTGAGATGGAGAAGATTTAATAGAGACTACGTAAAGGATGGTAGATGATGAGCTGCCAGAGGAAGTGGTGCAGGCTGATACAATTAGAACACTTAAAAGGCAACTGGATGGGTATATGAATAGGAAGGTTTTGCAGGGATATGGGCCAAAGGCTGACAAATAGGACTAGATTAATTTTGGATATCTAGTTGACATGGACAAATTGGACCAAATAGTCTGTTTCTGTGCTGTACATCTCTCTGACTCTAAATGTTGGTGAAATCTAAAAGAGCACAGGAAAAATTTACAGGGAAATCATCAATGATTGGGGAGAGGGCTATTAGATAGTTCTTTCAAAAGGGCTGTAACAGAAATGATAGACTGAATGGCTTCCAAGTATGATTCTATGATCAAAGTTTGTGCGAAGATTTGTAGCTCGGGTGCTCGTTGTTGTGGTTCTGTTCGCCGAGCTGGAAGTTTTTGTTGCAAAGAAACATCAAAGAAGCGCTTCGCAGGAGGCTCCCAAGCACTGATGTAGTCGCCTAGCCAGGGGACGAAACGTTTGCAGCAAAAACTTCCAGCTCGGCGAACAGAACCACAACAATGATTCTATGATCTCAGTCACATGCAAGAGAAAAATAGCAGGGAATGTATGCTGAAACATTGGAAGGAAAAGAATATCAGTGGCATTGCCAATCACCTAGGTTGCTGGCTATAAAAGAGCATTTATAGAGTCATAGAGTCATACAGCATGGAAACGGACCCTTTGGTCCAACTAGTCCATGCCAACTATGTTCCAAAACTAAACGTCCTACTTGCCTGAATTTGGCCCATATCCCTCCAAACCTTTCCTATTCATGTACTTATCCAAATGTCTTTCAGATGTTGTAACTGTATCTGCATCCATCACTTCTTCTGGCAGATCATTCCACACATGAACCACTCTCTGTGTATAAAGGTTGCCTCTTATATCCTCTTTAAAACTTTCTCCTCTCACCTTAAAAATATGTCCCCGAGTTTTGAACTCCCCTACTCTAGGGAAAAGACCCCTGCTATTCACTTTATCTATGCCCCTCATGATTTGTATAAGGTTACCACTGCTATCCTCCAACAAGAGTAGTCCCAGCCTATCCGGCCTATTTGTATAACTCAAACCCTCCATTCCCAGTAACATCCTGATAAATCTTTTCTGAACTTTCTCCAATTTGGTAATATCCTTCCTATAGAAAGGTGACCAGGATTGCACACAGTATTCCAGAAGAGGTCTCACCAATGTCCTGTACAACCTCAACATAACAACCCAACTCCTGTGCTCAGAGGTCTAATCAATGAAGGCTAGCATGCTAAAAACCTTCTTAAGCACCCCTGTCTATCTGTGACAAAAACTTCAAAGACTTACATACATAAACCCGTGGGTCTCTCTGTTCTACAACACTACCTAGGGCCTACCATTAATTGTGTAAGTCCTACTCTTGTTGGTTTTACCAAAATGCAATACCTCACATTTATCCAAACTAATGAACACTGCCTTTCCTCAGCCCATTGACCCAACTGATCAAGATCTCTTTGTAATCTTAGATAGGTTTCCTCACTATCCACTATACTACCAATTTAGGTGTCATCCACAAACTTATGAACCATGCCTCCTATAGTCTCATCTGAATCGTTTCTATAAATGACAAACAAAAGTGAGCCGAAAACCTATCCCTGTGAAACACCATTGATTACAGGTCTCTAGTCCAAAAAACAACCTTCCTCCACCACCCTCTATCTCCTACTGTCAAATCAGTTTTGTATCCAATTGGCAAACTTACCCTGAATCCCATGTGATCTAACTTTACGAATTAAACTAGTATGTGGAATCATGTCAAAGGCTTTATTAAAGTCCATATAAACAACATTAGGACTCTGCCCTCATCAATCTTTTTGGTTTCTTCCTCAAAATCCTCAATCAAATTTGTGAGATAAGACTTCTCTCGCACAAATCCATGCTGACTATCCCTAATCAGTCCTTGCCTTTCCAAATGCAGTGATTATAATTGTATTAGTTTTAAGATAGTCATAGAAAAATTATAAGCCTTCCATAAAGGTTAAAGTTCTTAGTTGGAGTAAGGCAAATTTTCATGGGATGAGATAAAAACTTATAAAATTTGATTGGAATAGACTGTTCACAGAAAATGGGATGATTCAAAAGTGGGAGGCTTTCAAAAGTGTGGTATTGAGAGCTCAGAGGCACTATTTTCCTGTTTGAGTGAAAGGTAAGAATAGGGTTCAATGGGTGAAGAAAGGCATTAAAGAATCCTATCTTTCAGAATCACCTCCAACAAATTACCCACCATTGATGTCAAGCTAACAGGTCTGTAGCTCCCAGGCATCACCTTACAGCGTTTCTTAAATAAAGGTACAACATTAGCCACCCTCAACATTAGGTACAACATTAGTCTTATGGCACCTGAATGATGATCAGAGATGAAACAAATATTTCTGCAAGGGGACCTGTGATTTCTTCACTTACTTCCCACAATGTCCTGGGCTACACTTGATCAGGTCCTGGTGATTTATACACATTTATATTTTCTAGGACTTCCAATACTTTCTCTTCTGTACTGTGAACTGTTTTCAAATAATCAATATTTATTTCCCAGAGCCTTCTAGCCTCCATTTCTTTCTCCACAGTAAAAACTGACGCGAAATATTAATTTAGTATCTCTCCCATTTCCTGAGGTTCAACACATCGATGACCTTGTTGATCTTTAAGGGGCCTTATTCTCTCTCAAATTGCTCTTTTGCTCTTAATGTATGTCTTTGGATTATCCTTAAGATTATCTGCCAAGGCTATCCCATATCCCTTCTTTGCCTTCCTGATTTCCCTCTTAAGAATGCACTTTCACTCTTTATACTCTTCAAGAGATTCATTTGATCCCAGTTGTCAGTATCTATGATTCTTTCTTATTCTTGAGTAGAACTTTAATGCCTTTCTTCACCCATTGAACCCTATTCTTACCTTTCACTCAAACAGGAAAATAGTGCCTCTGAGCTCTCAATACCACACTTTTGAAAGCCTCCCACTTTTGAATCATCCCATTTTCTGTGAACAGTCTATTCCAATCAAATTTTATAAGTTTTTATCTCATCCCATGAAAATTTGCCTTACTCCAACTAAGAACTTTAACCTTTATGGAAGGCTTATAATTTTTCTATGACTATCTTAAAACTAATACAATTATAATCATTGCCCCAAAGTGATCCCCTACTAACACTTGAGTCACTTGCTCTGCCTTATTTCACCAGAGAAGATCAAGTTATACTCTTTCTATGATAGGTATATTTATATATTGATAAAGAAAATTTTCTTAAACATATTTAATAAATTCCTCACCATCCAAACTGTTAACACCATGGCAGTCTCAATCAAGGTTTGGAAAATTAAAATCTCCCACTACTACAACCCTATTATTTGGGTCTCTACATATTTGGGCCTCAATTTCCCTCTGACTACTGGGGGACTTGTAATGCAATCCCATCAAGGTGATCATCCTTTTCTTATTTCTAATTTCTATCCATAGAGTTTCACTGGATGATCCCTCAGAAATATCCTTTCTTAATTACAGTCGTAATGTATTCCTTAATCAAAAATGCCCTCCTCTCTTGCCTCCCTTTTGATCCTTCCTATAGCATCTAAAACCTGGAACGTTGAGCTTCCAGTCTGGTCCTTTCATCAGCTAAATTTCTGTAATAGCTATGACATTCCAAGCCCATGTTCTTATACATGCCCTGAGCTCATCAGCCTTACTTGTAAGACCCCTTGCGTTGAAATAAATGCAGTTTAATTCTTCAGAGTTAGCTCATTCTCTAACTTGTTTTTGTCTGCCTTTTCTAATTAGATTACTCTTTTCTGAATCCTCCTCACCTATCGTTCTATTTTTACTACTAGTAAGGAACACTCCCACTCTCCAATACTAGTTTAAAGGCTTCCAAAATAGAAATAGCAAATCTCCACGTCAGGATATTAGTCCCTTTCCAGGTCAGGTGAAACCCACCCCTTTTAAACAGATCTTGGAGGAACAACAAAATCAAAATATGGTGCTGGAATCACACTACTGCAATACCACCTTATGTCCATTCTTCAGCGACCAACGGCACAGAAATCATTTCCTGCTGTAAAATCTATGAAGAATGCTGAATAGACTGTGTAAGTAATGGTCTGCAGTGCTCCTTACAGGCATATGGCTGTCCCTTGTTGATCAATCGTTAGTGTTTCTTGATACTTGACAGAAAACACTATTTAGGAGTAATGAGAGACTGGCCCATGATGTTATTCAAACTTTGAGTTTTATCAGTAGGACCACAACAATTTTTGTTTAATCCTAAACATTCCAGTATTTGTATCATAGGGGATCAACAAATTTCAAAATTGATATTTTCATAGAATCATTTGCTGCTGTAAAGATTATAGTCAGACATTGCATGACAACAGGTTATAGTCCAACAGGTTAATTTGAAGTCACAAGCTTTCAGAGCGCTGTTCCTTCATCAGATAAAAGCTTATGGTTTTAAATAAACCGGTTGGACTATAATCTGATGCTGTGTGATTTCTGACTTTGTCCACGCCGGTCCAACCCTGACACCTCCACATCACACTGTAAAGATTATGATTGGTAATGCTTTGTCATCAGATGATGATTTGTTAAATAAGTAAGTCTGATACATATTACAACCAACACTTACAGTAGTATCCTTAAAGGTCCTCTTGTGGTGTAGGAGTAGTGTCCCTACCCTCTGGACCACAGGCCTGAGTGCAAGTCCCACCTGTTCCAGAGGTGTGTAATAACATCCTTGAACAGGTTCTTTAGTAAAGTAGGTTAATTTTTTTTAGTATACAGGTTGTTCTGCTATAGCACATGTTTCGTTAACGCAAATTTGCTATAACATGATTGATGACTTGGGGACGGTGTTTCTAAAGAGCGAACTTTTAAAACATGTGTTGGCTGTAACGCAATTACATCGCCATTACTGTGTCTAATGTGCAATTTTTGTACAACACGTTATTGCACAAGAATGCAATCATTGTGTCATCCAAGAATTACCTGTAGTAGTGTCTCTAAATGTGCAATTAAAGCCTCAAAATACATTTCGTAGTTGTAAAGATAAACTGGATGTTCAATCATAGGAGAAGATATAAGTGAGGTTGCCAAAATCTTGCTGGAAAAGCTAAGCTTTAAGAAGAGTTTTATTGTAATAAAGGGAAGTGCGGAGGCAGACAGATTTAGGAAGGCAAATGAAATCTAGACCACTGAAAGCTCAGGCATACAACGTAGATCAAAGTGAAGGGACAATGCTAAAGAAGCCAGAGTCAATAGGTACTTTTAGGTGTTATATAAGAGTGTTAAAATATGGCAGATGCACAGGAATGTATTTTGGTACAGGGTATATGAACAACCAAGGAGGAGGGTGGTGTCCAGGGGCATAGGTTAGCACAGGCATATGAAGGGTGATGGAGGATAGATACAGTGGCATATGTTCACATGGAGTATGTGGAGGTATGTGACAGGTGCAAGGTAGTTTCTCCTACCTCTGAGTACCTGGCCTGGGAATGAAAAGTAGGGTCCAACTGAGTGGGACAATAACTTAAAAGATAAATCACAGTCAACTTGTCAACACTTAAGTGAATTTTATTCATATTGATGTACTAGTGATATCATGATCTAAGATGATTAGTGTAAATCATATAAATCTGCAGCTTGGAACAGATTCATTGCACTGGGAATGAAGCTAGGTATCTAATGTATTTAATCTGTAAAATAATCTATTTCAATGTTCACTAATCTGAAGTATCAGACAGAGTTCCTTCTCCCAGTTACATTCTAGTGACCGCTGGCAAGGCTCTGTGTGCCTAGTGAGAATAGGATTAGGTTGAACAATGATGTTTGCACGGTTGGATAACCTGCAGACACTAATTGCAAAAGTACATACACAAACTGGATAAGGTACTATGACTGCTGGCAATTGCTTGCTCAGTGTTATGCTCAGGATAGATTGCTGCCTTCAGGAGAAATGGGAAAACATTTTTGTGGGCAAAAGCAAATCTTGTAAGTAATGATTTACGTAAACAAGTCAAGAAACATTTACATTAGGAATTTATATGCCACCATTGAAAATTGAACACTATGGCACAAATAGCTACATTTCAAAATGAGGAAGAAGGTTTAGTCAAGTAATGTTCAAACCCTTTAGCTGAAGGAATACTTCTGCCCTTATGTGTTACAGTAGGTTTATTTTTAACATACAAAGAGGCATGTGTTTCAATCAGTGTTGTACAGTGACTCTGAATTAATGAAGGATCCTGCACATTAAAAATGATAGTGTTTACACAGTGTATAGTGAAGACAACTGGGCAAAGTGCCAAAGAGTACTGTGCTCCATGATGAAAATGTTGCACTTCAGAATTCAGTCTGCATAAATCATTCCAATGTCATGGAGAATGGGAACATATCTTTTTCAACAAAAAAAAACATTTGATGTTTCTTTTTCAGCAGGAATAGGAAAAATAAGTGAAAAGAGAAGAACGAAGGCAGCAAAGCCATCAATGATGAATCTGTTTTGACTGTGTAGTCTGTTCATATGGAACCTCAGCGCTGGTTAGAGAAATACTAACATCAGTTATAGCAGAATGATTACTAGAATTATTTACAGCTGGGCACGATTCTAGTTCTGTAAAATAACCACCACACTTTAATTGAGAGTAGTATGGTAAGCCTTGAAATAACTTTTGTGGCTGGACAACTGCTTCAAGGCTTCACAATTTTAAACATTCCATCCTACATTTATATCTTTTACAGCACTTCCTGGGATTCAATTTATGTATAATATATGTTAATAGCTTTATTATATTAATTACTTCCTGATCAACAAAATACTTCGCTTTTAATTTTAAATGTTTTGTAGACTGACATATCCATTACACAGGTCAAAAAACTCTGAATTTGTTTTTTTTTGAACAACAGCATAACACTAGATACAAATTAGATTAGAAGGAACTTTTATCATAATACTGTGACCGTCGCAGACATTGCAAGCTTCCCCTGTGGTTCATTGGATAAATATATTAGGGCTGATTTTATCTCAGTGTGGCGGTCAGCTGCTCTCTTATTTCAAACACAGGATCCTGGTGGCATTTTAATGCACTTCTGAACAGGGAGCTGGCGGGGGCAAGAATGGGGAGCCTCTCATGGTCACCATATCAGGTAAAGTGGTTTAGCCTTTGGTGTAGGCAATACATGCAAGCTATGCCAGCAATGCTCACATCCCAAGAACAAACTTTAAAAAAGGAGTTATGAGTGTGTCATTCTGAGATTAGTACAAAACCTTTCCATAATGTGGCCTGAAAGGTATATCAATGAGTTTTTGAAAAGATTGGTAGCTCAGGTTGAGAGTCTGGTTGTAGATTTGCTCGCTGAGCTGAAAGGTACATTTTCAGATGTTTCACCGCCATACTAGGGAACATCTTCAGTGAGCATCCGGATGAAGCACTAGTGGTGTAGCCTTCTTTCTATTTATATGTGTGGGTTTCCTTGGGTTAGTGATGTCATTTCCAGTGATGACATCATTTCCTATGGTGATGTCATTTCCTGTTCTTTTTCTCAGGGGATGGTAAATGGGATCCAAGTCAATGGTGTTTGTTGATAGAGTTCCGGTTGGAATGCCATGCTTCCAGGAATTCTCATGCGTGTCTCTCTTATCTTGTCCTAGGACATCCTAGCACATCCATCCTAGGACAAGCCAAACAGAGACATGCAGGAGAATTTCTAGAAGCATGGCATTCCAAACAGAACTCTAACAACAAGCACCATTGACTTGGATCCCATTTACCATCCCCGAGAAAAAGAACAGGAAATGACATCATCACTGGAAATGACATCACCAACTCAAGGAAACCCAAACATATAAATAGAAAGTGGCCACACCACGAGTGCTTCATCCGGAGGCTCACTGAAGATGTTACCTAGAATTGTGATGAAACATCTGAAAACAACTCAGTGAGTAAATCTACATCCAGAGGTGTGTCAATGTTTCTCTGTGTTCCACAAGCAAAGTCCAGGCCTCTGCTATCTTGATTTCTCCCATTTTTCCCAATCATGAGACGCGCACACCAACTCTCAGATTAAATGACCACTGCCAGGCTTCCCTTATTACTAATAGATGACCTCTTGATCTTCATCCCCATCACAGGGGAAGGCAAAAACTGACTTGTTGCATTCTAATGAGGCTCAGCTGTCAATATTTTCCGACATTCAGTTAAAGATCCTGTGTAGAATTGTCATCCGTTCTTACTGATTTTCTGTAGGAATTTTAAATCTCCTCTTCTTTTCCTGGCATACCCTCTTGGGAGAAGTGCACACCAGGTGGTGTGAAATTATATTCCACTGGATAATTCATGTTTCAGGAACGAAGGATGGGAGAAACCAATAGGTATTGCAAATTATGGACTTATATTGGAATTTATTTTAATTCCAGGAAAATGTTTGAAATGTGTACAGTAGTCAGGCTTTAGAATTGACCCAGAAAAGCAGCACAGGGTGTTTGAACTGCTGAGCAACACTTAGATCCTGCTGGGATGCAGTGGTAGATTGTGTGGCCTAGAGTTCATCCACCGAAGTCTAATATAGCTTCTGGCCAATTCTTAGTGAATCTCTACAGGGGACATGTCAGCTTTCACCTTGGGTCTGAGAGCAACTCTCATATTGATTCTTATTTCACAAAGGAAGTCAGTAAAATAATTTCAAAAAAAAAATCCCCTGAGCCTCTTCATTGTTTTGGCTTAGCTGGAAACTCCATCGCCAGACAATGGCAACACGACGCCTGGAGGAAGAGCGACTCATCTTCCGCCTATGAACCCTCCAACCACAAGGGATGATTACAGATTTCTCCAGCTTCCTCATTTCCCCTCCCCCCACCTTTTCTCAGTCCCAACCCTCAGACTCAGCACCGCCTTCTTGACCTGCAATCTTCTTCCCGACCTCTCCGCCCCCACCCCCTCTCCGGCCTATCACCCTCACCTTAACCTCCTTCTACCTATCGCATTCCCAATGCCCCTCCCCCAAGTCCCTCCTCCCTATCTTTTGGCACACTCTCCTCATTCCTGAGGAAGGACTTATGCCCGAAACGTCGATTCTCCTTCTCCTTTAATGCTGCCTGACCTGCTGTGCTTTTCCAGCAACACATTTTTAAACTCAGTGCAGTTTCCTGGTGTTTACTTTGGAGTTAATATTGCTGCTGTTTTGTCTTTTTATTTACTCACAGGACATGGGCATCACTGGCTGACCAGCATTTATTGTCTATCTCTAGTCGCCCTTGATAAAATGGTGGTTAGCTGCCTTCTTGAACTTCTGCAGTCCATGTACTGTAGTTTGACCGACAATGCCCTCAGGAAGGAAATTCCAGGATTTTGACCCAGAGACAGTGAAGGAATGGCATACATTTCCAAATCAGCATGGTGAGTGGCTTGGAGATGTCCTTGCAGGTGGTGTTCCCATGTATATGCTGCCCTTGTATTTCTAGATGGAAGTAGTCATGGGTTTGGAAGATGATGATTAATAATCTTTGGTGAGTTTCTGCAATGTGTCTTGTAAATAGTACACATTGCTGCTGCTGCACATTTGTAGTGTAGGGAGTGGATGTTTGTGGATGTGATGCCAATCAAGTGGGCTGCTTTATCATGGATGATGTCAAGCTTCTTATTGTTGTTGGAGCTGCACTCATCCAGGCAAGTGTAGAGTGTTCTATTACACTCCTGGCACATGCCTTGTAGATATTGGACAGGTTTTGGGGGGTCAAGAGGTGAATTATTACTTCAGTATTCCAAGCCTCTGACCTACTCCTGTAGCCATTTGATTTTCTGGTCAATGGTAATCCCCAGGATGTTGATAGTGAGGGTTTCAGTGATAGTAACACCATTGGATATCAAAGGATGATGGTTAGATTGTCTCTTATTGGAAATGTCATTGCCTGGCATTTTTTGTGGCGCAAATAGTGTCCCAATGACATAATCAGGACTTGATATGAAAATGATAAAAATGACATTGTTGTCTTTAGATAAATATCCTTAATAGTTGTTCAATTATGCAGATTAGTCATCAGACAGCTACTCCAAAGTTGGACTGATAACCTGGTCAATTTTAGTGCCCATATGTCTGGTTGCCACCTGGTGAGTGTGGTTAAAATGGCCTTGTTAGAAGCTAGAAGCGTTGAATGTCTCCTCAGGTTTCCCATTTTATTATTCTTCTCATTATTTGAATTATTATTATTGTTACTTATTTGAACTTAATGCTTGATTGTGTTGAGTTCAATGCTGAGACAATGACCCAGGTCTTCCAGTCTCCACATAGTTGGAGAAAGAATTGCCCAGGAAGTTTCAAAATTCAATAGACAACTATGCCAACTGGGACCCTCTGAAAAGGTCTCTGACTCTGAGCTAATCTGGGACTTCCAACAGTTTCTCTTTATTTACCTGGATCTTTCCTATTTAACACTTTCTGGATATGTTCCAGTGTAACACTTAACATCCTTACTCACCCAACCTCTATAACTCTTGTCAAAAACGGTGGCACTGGAAAAGCACAGCAGATCAGGTAGCATCCGAGGAGCAGGGGAGTCGACGTTTCGGGTTGGGATTATTCATCCCACCCTGATGAAGGGCTTATACCCGAAACATCGGCTCGCCTGCTCCTTGAATGCTGCCTGACCTTCTGTGCTTTTGTAGCACCACCTTTTTCAATTCTGATTCTCCAGAATCTGCAATCCCCACTTTCTCCAATCTGTAAAACCCTCCCAAATAACCCCTTCACCCACCCTACCAACATCACTACCTGTTACTCTACCTGCTTACCAACATCACCTTATTCCTTTTACCATATCCATCCTGCCCATTTACACCCTTACATTTTCACCCATTCAAGCACAGACAATTACAATGTAAGAGGTCTGTGATATTTAAATTGTTACCTGAATACAAGAGTTAGTGCAATAAAGACAAGGTGTGCTTTTGCCCAAATTCCCTTCACTGAGATTTCTGACATTGAAGGAGTTTTGTAGGATCCTCCATCAGAAGATTGGGTAGAAAAGTAGGAGGAAGGTAAATGGATGGATTTGTGCCTATAGGAATTCCAACACTGGTCTAATGTATTGGGCCATTAGTTTCTTAGCGGTATTGAGTTCAATTATTGTCCAAAGCAAAGCCCATCTCATGTTTTCTTAGCTATTAAGCTTAAACAATCACTGCTAAAGATTTCTACATGCTCTCATGTTATTTTTATATTTTTAAATAGAAATGGTTAATAGTTTCATTCTAATGAAACTTATTTATTAACCATTTCCAACACATTAGGTCCAGAAACTCATTGTGCTATTTAGAATTTGGAACCACTAAATAATATTTATTCACTGTCCATTACATAACTTATTCATTTAAAGCTCACTTGAGTTATAGTTATATTCAAAAATAATGAGTGGAGCAAGCAATCTTTACTCAGATAGATTAATCACTGTTAAAAATGGTACACTGATCTTTCAGAACATTTAATGAAGACAGGTGGAAGTGGCTGAAGTGCCAAAACCTCAGATATCTATTGAACAATAATAAATCTAAACCATTGACAGGCTACACTGGCACCACCCCCCCCACCTTTTCCTCCGCTACATCGATGATTGTATTGGCGCTACCTCGTGCTCCCACGAGGAGGTTGAACAGTTCATCCACTTTACTAACACCTTCCATCTCGACCTCAAATTTACCTGGACCATTCTCAGACTCCTCCCTCCCCTTCCTAGACCTCTCCATTTCTATCTTGGGCGACCGACTCAACACAGACATTTACTACAAACCGACCGACTCCCACAGCTACCTAGATTACACCTCCTCCCACCCTGCCTCCTGTAAA
>NC_057720.1:46558363-46568205 GCF_004010195.1 Chiloscyllium plagiosum | reverse complement strand
TCTACCTATTGAATTCCCAGCGCCCCTCCCCCCAAATTCCCTCCCCCCTACCTTTCATCTCAGCACGCTTGGCACACCAGCCTCATTCCTGAAGAAGGGCTTATGCCCGAAACATCGATTCTCCTGCTCCTCGGATGCTGCCTGACCTGCTGTGTTTTTCCAGCACTACATTTTTCAAGTCTGGTACTCTAGCATCTGCAGTCCTCACGTTCTCCTATTGACAGGCATAGCATTCCAACTAGCAACATAACTGATAATAGAAAGATTATCCTGATGGGGGGAAGGAATTGAAGTAAACGATAACCCTGGGACCTAAAATCAATCACGTTTTGGACCTGAAGCCATCAATTTATTATATTACTCTTTTTAAATTTGATTTATACATTATTTTGCTCCTTTTCCTTTGCACTAACCTTTTTTGAGTTCCCCGAAACCAACATTCTCTGCCTGAGGTAACCAAGCTATGAACCATGTCTGAGAATGAGAGGTGACTTTTTACAAAATTCCTTACTATCTTCTGTGTGCCTCTGCAGACAAACCATGAATTTGGAATATTCTGTGTAGAGAAGCATCAGTCTGAAATTCAATTCTCTGGTACACTGATAAACAAAATTGTAGTGCCAATATACTGTTGATGCATTTGCATTTTGAGTTACATTAATCTTGATATCCTGGTCAGTGATGTGTATCCAGTGCACTTTAAGATGATAATCTGAGGACAGTGTTTACTTACACTGGATGAGGTAGGTGACAGTTCTTGATATAGTTTGAAGCTTGCTCATCAATGCTATTATAAAAATACCAAAAGGTGTTTAAGTCAGGCTGAGTAATACGTTTATATTTAGTTAACAAAGCTTATGGCAAAATCAGTATACTTGATTCTCAGTTTTCCAGATATCTGAGCTATTCTCATTTTGACAAGACCCATTTTCTCTTATATCAGATTAATTAATCATGTGGTTGACGTGAAGAAATCTTTTCTTGGTATGGCTAGAGACAATGTAGTCAACTGCAAATGAAAATCACACTAACACATGTTCACAGGTGTCCTATGTACTTCTATGCTGGCATTAGTAGTAATCTGCAGACCTCACAGTCTCCTCATTAGTAGTAATTAGACTTGTAAACAGCTCCGCACCCTCTCCCAGAATATAGAATCTGTATAAGCTAGGTAAGCAACTGTGTGCTCCCTTAACTAATCAGATTGAAGGATCCTCACAGAAACACAGTGGTGATGTGTAACCATCAAATGGATGGACTGGTTTGGGGTACAACAGATATAATCTTAAAGCCCTCTAACCTGATACCAATCTGCCTAATTCTAGGCTTACCTAAACTGGAAGGGGGCAGATAGCTATCAATTACAGATCAGTATCTTGTCTTTTTCAATAAGTTTGGCACCCTCTCAATCAACCAGCTTTACAGGCTTAATAGCCTAGCTAATCAGATTTGCCAGTCTTTACGAGCCTGATGGGGTTTGTCAGGGTAGATGTGGAGAGATTTTCTCCCCTTATGGGAGAGTCTAGGACATGAGGGCATAATCTGAGAATAATGGGCCATCCATTTAAAAAGAGAAATTTGGAGGAATATTTTTTCTCAGAGCATGGTGGCCATGAATTCTTTACCGCACAGAGCTGTTGAGACTTGTTGTTAAGTATATTCAAGCTTGAGATAGATTTTTAATCACAGGTTTTGGGGAAAGGTGGGAAAGTAGAGTTGAGAATTATCAGATCAACCATAATCTTATTGAATGGCAGAGCAGACTTGATGCATCAAATGACCCACTACTGCTCCTATGTATTATGGTCTTAAGGCCTGAGAATACTTGATAGGTGATGAGAGGCATGGGCAGCTTTGGTTAAAGGTTGAGTGTCCCTGGAAGGGGCTAGAATATTTCTTCTTGGACCCCAAACCATAACTCCATCTCCAAGCACATGCGCTGTCCAAATACTCCTATGACCAGGCATCAGCTGTGTACTCCATTGGGGCCAGGGATCTGATTCCCACCAAAGTTGAACAGTTGTACACCTCAAGGTCAGGAATCAGACAACTAGACTCTTTCCAGGAACAAATTGAATACTTCACATGTGGTCCTATCCAACAATGCTTTTGCTGGTAAATGCAGTTTTCCTGTCTGCTTTTGTAGCCTGCTGCAAACTGTTGTCCAGCAACTGGAAATCAAGCCTGTCAATCAGGCTACATTTCAATTGGAACTCATGACAAGTCGAGAAGCCACTCATCCTGGAGTAGCCAGAGAGAGGATAATCAGCACTTCTGCATCACTCATTCACAACTTTGCACATGGGACTATTTAATCTGTCCTTGTCAAATTCAGAAATGCATGTTGATGATGTCCAATTTCTTCCTTTTAATAATGGAGAATACTGATAGCCTCACAGTTATTTCTACCATAAATAAAGGCAAATATTAATAGGGGGTTCCTTGTAATATCACTCTTGTCAAGAAATTAGTGAGATTGTGTGCAATGCTAATTTACACTGCTCCCATTCTTTTACCCTTCATTCAATTCAAACCCATAGGTTTCCGATCACCTTCCCCTAACACCTCCATCAACTTGTGTTCAAATGGGAATTTACATTTATTATTCTTAATCCTATATTTTCAAAACCTTTATATTGCAATAAACAGGTTTTAGACATAGAGTTATAGAGTCATAGAGATGTACAGCATGGAAACAGACCCTTCGGTCCAACCCGTCCATGCTGACCAGATATGTTAAAAGTTTTTTTAGATTAGATTAGATTACTTACAGTGTGGAAACAGGCCCTTCGGCCCAACAAGTCCACACCGACCCGCCGAAGCGTAACCCACCCATACCCCTACATTTACCCCTTTACCTAACACTACGGGCAATTTAGCATGGCCAATTCACCTGACTTGCACATCTTTGGAGTGTGGGAGGAAACCGGAGCACCCGGAGGAAACCCACGCAGACACGGGGAGAATGTGCAAACTCCACACAGTCAGTCGCCTGAGGCGGGAATTGAACCCGGGTCTCTGGCGCTGCGAGGCAGCAGTGCTAACCACTGTGCCACCGTGCCGCCCACAAAGTATTGCTCAAATTCATAGATGAGCCAGAAGCTTTGAATAATAATCACAAAGACTTTCTTATTTGACCATTGTACATGCAACCATCCCATAGATTTATTCATAGATTTATTCTGAAAATAAACACAAGCAGAATTCCTGATTGCAAATAACTTGCATTAAGCTCCAGTATTATGTCCTGACACTGTTAAGTTTCTGGTAACAACCAGCCTTCAGAATTATGACTGTTAAATTATCTCTGCCAAATTATCATGGCTAAATGCACAGTCAGAAAAAAAAACCCAACATGAATTGAACTTAACAAATCAATCCAATGGCAAACAATTTCAATTGGAATACCTAGAAATTAGAAGTCAGTAACATGTAACTTGCACCAAGTAGTCCTTCCTGGCACTTACAGGCTATTCTGGCAAATTGTTCTAATCCTATTTACCAGTCCAATTTCCAAATACTTTCCTCTCATTTTCCTTTATATATCTACTTAGCTTAAATTTGAATGTTGACATAGATTCCTTAACTATTTAACCAGAAAATTCACAAACATTCAACTCCTTAATACTCAGAGTGACAGGAAGCATTAGTGGAGAAATAAATCAACTTTCTTCCTGCCCTTTCTTCAAAATCTTTTCTGTTTGACTTTACATTCCCATGTAATAATGTACCTCTTATTCGTGACCCCTCAGTCTGTTGCTGTTTCTTGATCCATTCTTTCAAATTTGAAATTTTTAAAATAACATTCCTCCAGTGTGAAAGCAGGCCATTCAGCCCCTCAAATCCACACGAACCTACCCTCGTCCTTTCCCAGTGCTTTCCATGGCTAATCCACCTAGCTGGCACATCCCAGGACATTATGGGCAACTTAGCATGGCCAATCTACCTAACATATACATCTTTAGATTGTGGAATTAAACCCATGCGCTGTGAGGCTGCAGTACTAACAACTGAGCCACCATCCTGCCCTGAATCCATTGCATTGTTATGTAACTTGCATTGTCTTAATTTCAGAATCCCCACCTTTCATGGTCTTTCAAGGTCTTTAATTTCTCATTAAAGTTTATATGGACTCATCATTACATCTAAACATTTATATTTTATACCTCTTGAGATGAAACTTAGAATTGCTCATGACCTCATCAACTTAGGTGCTGTCTGTTGGTCAATGAGCCAACCCCCTAGTCTCTGTTCTTCCACATTACCAAATTTACCACCATTCAAAATATAATTACTGTTATTTTAACTGAAAATTATCATCTCACAATTATTGGCATTTCATTGAATTCCATTTGTCACTTTTTAGGCCTTTCTTCCATCTTATTAATAGCCTTTTCCAGTTTTCTTTGATCTTACAGTGAATGAACTACATTTCCTATTTCGGTGTTATCAAAGAAACTGTCATCATTACTCGCTCCAATCCTATATTCAAATCATTGACAAACACAATGAGCAGAAGTGACCCTGGAATTGAACCCTGAGGGACACCACTACTCACTTCTATTCAGTGTGGAAAAAATACTTTTTAACTCCTCTTCATCAACCAGTCGAAAATCCGCTTTGCTTCAATCCACTAACCCATATTCCTTAATTTTCTCTAATAATCTTATTTGTGGTACCTTGTCCAAGGCCTTTTATAAAGTACATGTATACTATTACATTGATCCACTAATGTCAATTATCTCTCGAAAGAATTCCATTAGGTTTGTCAAGTACGATTGTCCCTTTTGAGATGCATGCTGGCTACTTCAAACTATTTTCCTTTCAGCTAGACATGGCAATTTCATCTTTAATTAAAGATACTGAAAGTTTCCCTGCCACAGATGTTAAGCTAACTTGTCTGTAATTACCTGAAATAGCTCTCTTGCTTTTTAAAATGGATACTACATTGATCACTGCAGTTCTCTAGCATGCATCCACACTTGATTTTAACCATCAACATTGCAATTTCTAAAACAGGCAAGACAGAATCTGACAACGAATGAAAAACTTCACAATTGAGATTATAGGCAGAATCTTCCAATATTTTGTCTAAATGTTAGTATTGTTTAATTTCATAAAGGGTTAATCACCATGCAGCTCAGCAGGTTTTCTCACATGATCAACCTGAACTCACCTTGTTAAATATCTACCATGACCCTGTGGTGCCTGATTGTCTGATGCTAGCCCAATTTTCCTACTTGTTGTGGGTGGAACCAGTCATAACTGTTGGGATATCCCAGGATTCTAGTACTAGTGCCATATTTAAAAGGACTATGTGGACCCAGTCAAGTACTGTCATTTGGAGCTGCCCAAAATTGTTTATGACATTTGCCCCAAACATAGCAAAAGAGGACTTAACTTCATCCCTTTAGGACCAAACTCAATAAATTAAGCTCAACACAATGCTGGCTGAAGCAGTTTATGATTTTCTATCTGTCGATCTGCATAATGTACACCACAGGTAGCCAGGTTCTTGTTGAGACTGATGTCTTGAACTCTATTACAACACAAACTATTTATACAGCTACAATATCATAGACAAAGATGCACATAGTTTGGGTTTATGGCATACTGATGTTACTGTATTTTATTGATCCAAGCTGATGTTGTTACTGAACAAGTCAGATACCAGACTGAAGATCAGAGCACAGTTAGAGATCGCAGTTTGTTTTGTTTTGGTTTTAAAAAGGCTGTCTCTCACTGAAACATAAACACTCAATATTGCAGGTTTTGATTTAACAATAAAACATAAGTTTATTAATCAAAAGAAATGAAGATAACTAAAATATGCCAAACTCTTTATTTCTGATACAAGTTCAAGAAGTTTTAAACACATAGCATAATCCCAGTCATCTGAAAACACACGCTTTACAAATTCCAAACAAAGAAATTCCCTTGCACAGTATCCAAATGCACCATTTATACATTACTCACACTAGTGGGGAAAAAAAACATTTTCTTAACACTTTGATAGCTTAAGGAAACTGGCTTTCTGTCCTATACTGGATACTCTGATAGCTTTTTCCTGGAACTATTATACAATTAGCTCAAACATTTTCAGTTTCGAGTAACCAGAGTTAATCTAAGTGCACTATATTCTCCATTTTTCAAGAATACAGCTTCATAAAAACATGTCTATCCAAGAATTTCACAGAACTGCCCAAAACAAAGTAAAACTAAACAAAAAGTCTCAGGTTATTTACTCTTGCTTTAAAAACCCTAAGTCTTGAAATTACTAACAGACCTTAAACCATAATAGTTTACCTTGCTAACTTGTAAATCATCCAAAGGTAAACAAAACCCATTTGAGCTGCCAAAGTAGCTCTCACAAACTGTATTAAAATAACTTACCATGACTACAAAGATACTTACTATTACTAATTTCAGACAAACAGACAACTTATGTCACAAACTCAAACTTAAGGTAAACATGTTAGAAATATATATAATTCACACAGTTTATATCACATTGCATATACATAGCTAACTGACTGACTGTACTGATTCCATGATCCAGTACATTTATACCAAATATCTCATGTTGAAATGTCATTTAACTGTCATAAATATACAGGCCTGTCTGACCTAGAATCTATGCCATAATACGAAGTTCCACCATATCCATTTAAAGAATGGGAACATTTTTCAATAACATGTGCAAGAATGCAGATCGATATATTGGGCTGAATCCCACTTTTTTTTTGCAAAGGTTCAGTTTTTTTGAGTTTCACTGAATGATGAGTGGATGTACTTATTGTGCCTTACAAAACTCACCTCATTAACTACCCACCCCACCACCTCATCTCATTCTGTCCAATTCAACCATCACCTTTTTGTGGAAGAACTCACCATTGATCAGATATCACCCGAAAGACTAGCACCTTATGAGATCTTTAAGTGTTGGAAATCCACCAGTGGTCTTCACTGGCAACATAATGCAGAGCAACCACAAAACCATGCTGTCCATTGGACATAGTTGGCATGGCTGACACTCCCTCACACAAACAATGCCATTCTCTCAAACTTTTTTGTATGTAGTTATGAGATGTTTTGCCAATCCCTAATTGCCCTTGAGCAGGTCCAACTTATGTAGGTAGATCCACAATGCCATTATGGAGGGAGTTCTAGGATCCTTAATCCAGCTACACTGAGGAAGTCAACCATATGTTTCCAAATTACATTAAGAAATGGATTGAGACACTGGATACAGCAAAGGCTATGGACCCTAACTTATTCTGGCAATAAGACAGAAGATCTGTGCTCAAGATCTTGTTGATCCCCTAGCCAAGCTCTTCTAGTACAGCGACAACACAGACATCTATCTATGTGGTATGTTGTGTACACAAAAAGCAGGACAAATCAAATATAGCCAATTTCTGCCACAGTAGTCTATTCTCAATCATCAGCAAAGCTATGGAAGGCATCATCAATTGTGCTATTAAGCAGTATCTGTTTAGCAACATCTGCTCACTGATACTTGGTTTGGATTCTGTCAAGGTCACTCAGTTCCTGACCTCATTACAGCCTTGGTTCAAACACAGACAATAGCTGAATTCCAGAGGTAAGGTGAGAATGGCAGCCCTTGTTGAAAGTCAATCATCTCAGCTCCAGGACATCTCTGCAGGAGTTCCTCAGAGTAATGTCCTTGGCTCAATCATCTTCAGCCACTGCATCAATGACCTTCCCTCCATCATCCCTTGATATTCAATGGCATCATCATTGCTGAATATTCCATGTCCAAAATCCCATGGGCCCAGAAACTGAACTGGACTAGCCATATAAATATTCTGGCTACAAGGTAGGTCAAGGGTGAGGAATCCAGCTACGAATAACCTTCAGAGTCCCAATAGCCCATCCATCACCTACAAAGTGCAAGTCACGGGTGTAATCAGGAGTTCAAACGTGAGAGTTACCAGTGAGGGTAAACCATCACCAAGACAAGTAACACATTGATTTTATATATTAATGTAATATCCCAAAATATTAACAAGTTGCTTTACATTTAATCGCAATATAATTTGCATTATGAACAATGCTTTCTGTGAGACCATTCAACAAGGTGCTTTTCTCTATCTATGAATGGGATGTGAGCATCACTGGTGGGCCAGAATTTATTGCAACTCCCTAGTTGTCCTTGAGAAGGTGATGGTGAGTTGCCATTCTGAGAAAGAGAAGAAGAGTAATGTGGTGAATACTTTATTTCCTGTATATGCCTTGGAAGGGTGCAGTTGTGTATTGTGGACTGTTATTGGACTTAATTTGTTGAAGGACACCAGGCATACTGAATATGGAAGCCAACAAATCAACAACTGTATATTTGATTTGCCATTGAAGAAAAGAAATTTATGAAGTAGTTGCCACTAGAATGTAATCATCATTGGGTCATGAAAAATCTGAATTGTGATCTTGCACTGTGGCTCACAAAGAATCTGTTGTGGAAGGGAAGGTTCTCTCAGTTGTTGGGATTGATGGGATTGATGTTTCACATGATTTGATTAGTTGATTGATATCTTCTTTTGACACAATAATAGTCATAGAACATAGAGTTCATACAGCGTGGAAACAGACCCGTTGGTCTAACTCACCCACGCCAACCAGATATTTTAAACTGATCTAGACTCTTTTGCCTGCATTTGGATCATATCCCTCTAAACCCTTCCTATTTATTTACCCTTCCAGATGCCTTTTAAGTATAATAATTGTACCACCCTCCACCACCTCCTCTGGCAGCTCGTTCCATACATGCACTATTCTTTGCGTGAAAAAGTTGTCTGTTAGGTCCCTTTAAAATCTTCCTCCTCTCAATTAAAACCATGGCCTTCAGTTTTGGACTCTCGTATCTTGGGAAAAAGGTCTTGGCTATTCACCCTATCCATGCCCCTCATAATTTTATAAACTTCTGTAAGGTCACCCCTCAGCCTCTGTTGCTCCAGGGGAAAAAGCCCCAACCTGTTCAGCCTCTCCTTATAGCTCAAACCCACCAATCTTCTGGGTCAGAAAGTTTGACTTCAAATTCTACCCCAGACATGTGTCATAATGTATTTGATCAGATTTAAAATATTTAAAGAAATCACTAACTGTAACACAGGTTGAAATGACTTTAACACTGGTGAATATGTGAATTCAAGCATTAATATCTTTGTTTCCTTGGCACCATGAGACTGATATGTATGTGGATCAGTGGTGCTGGAAGAGCACAGCAGTTCAGGCAGCATCCGACGAGCAGCAAAATCGATGTTTCGGGCAAAAGCCCTTCATTAGGAATAAAGGCAGAGAGCCTGAAGCGTGGAGAGATAAGCTAGAGGAGGGTGGGGGTGGGGAGAAAGTAGCATAGAGTACAATAGGTGAGTGGGGGAGGAGATGAAGGTGATAGGTCAGGGAGGAGAGGGTGGAGTGGATAGGTGGAAAAGGAGATAGGCAGGTCGGACAAATCCGGACAAGTCAAGGGGACAGTGCGGAGTTGGAAGTTTGAAATTAGGATGAGGTGGGGGAAGGGGAAATGAGGAAGCTGTTGAAGTCCACATTGATGCCCTGGGGTTGAAGTGTTCAGAGGCAGAAGATGAGGCGTTCTTCCTCCAGGCGTATGGTGGTGAGGGAGCGGCGGTGAAGGAGGCCCAGGGCCCCCATGTCCGCGGCAGAGTGGGAGGGGGAGTTGAAATGTTGAGCCATGGGACGGTTTGGTTGATTGGTGCGGGTGTCTTGGAGATGTTCCCTAAAGCGCTCTGCTAGGAGGCACCCAGTCTCCCCAATGTAGAGGAGACCGCATCGGGAGCAACGGATAAAATAAATGATATTAGTGG